>NW_027441284.1:0-86966 GCF_949628215.1 Phalacrocorax aristotelis | reverse complement strand
AAAACCGGGCCGGATCCGGCCTCCGAAACGGCGTGCGGCGGAAAAACCGGGCCGGATCGGCCTCCGAAACGGCGTGCGGCGGAAAAACCGGGCCAGAAACGGCGTGCCGCGGAAAAAACCGGGCCGGATCCGGCCTCCGAAACGGCGTGCGGCGGAAAAACCGGGCCAGAAACGGCGTGCCGCGGAAAAAAACCGGGCCGGATCCGGCCTCCGAAATGGCGTGCCGCGGAAAAACCGGGCCGGAAACGGCATGCCGCGGAAAAACCGGGCCGGATCCGGCCTCTGAAACGGCGTGTGGCGGAAAAACCGGGCCGGATCCGGCCTCCGAAACGGCGTGCCGCGGAAAAAGCGGGCCGGATCCGGCCTCCGAAACGGCGTGCGGCGGAAAAACCGGGCCAGAAACGGCGTGCCGCGGAAAAAACCGGGCCGGATCCGGCCTCCGAAATGGCGTGCCGCGGAAAAACCGGGCCGGAAACGGCATGCCGCGGAAAAACCGGGCCGGATCCGGCCTCCGAAACGGCGTGCGGCGGAAAAACCGGGCCGGATCCGGCCTCTGAAACGGCCTGCCGCGGAAAAACCGGCCGGATCCGGCCTCCGAAACGGCGTGCGGCGGAAAAACCGGGCCGGATCCGGCCTCCGAAACGGCGTGCCGCGGAAAAAACCGGGCCGGATCCGGCCTCCGAAACGGCGTGCGGCGGAAAAAGCGGGCCGGATCCGGCCTCCGAAACGGCGTGCGGCGGAAAAACCGGGCTGGATCCGGCCTCCGAAACGGCGTGCCGCGGAAAAACCGGGCCGGATCCGGCCTCCGAAACGGCGTGCGGCGGAAAAACCGGGCCGGATCCGGCCTCCGAAACGGCGTGCGGCGGAAAAACCGGGCCAGAAACGGCGTGCCGCGGAAAAAACCGGGCCGGATCCGGCCTCCGAAACGGCGTGCGGCGGAAAAACCGGGCCAGAAACGGCGTGCCGCGGAAAAAACCGGGCCGGATCCGGCCTCCGAAATGGCGTGCCGCGGAAAAACCGGGCCGGAAACGGCATGCCGCGGAAAAACCGGGCCGGATCCGGCCTCCGAAACGGCGTGCGGCGGAAAAACCGGGCCGGATCCGGCCTCTGAAACGGCCTGCCGCGGAAAAACCGGGCCGGATCCGGCCTCCGAAACGGCGTGCGGCGGAAAAACCGGGCCGGATCCGGCCTCCGAAACGGCGTGCCGCGGAAAAACCGGGCCGGATCCGGCCTCCGAAACGGCCTGCCGCGGAAAAACCGGGCCGGATCCGGCCTCCGAAACAGCGTGCGGCGGAAAAACCGGGCCGGATCCGGCCTCCGAAACGGCGTGCCGCGGAAAAACCGGGCCGGATCCGGCCTCCGAAACGGCGTGCGGCGGAAAAACCGGGCCGGAAACGGCGTGCCGCGGAAAAACCGGGCCGGATCCGGCCTCCGAAACGGCGTGCGGCGGAAAAACCGGGCCAGATCCGGCCTCCGAAACGGCGTGCGGCGGAAAAACCGGGCCGGATCCGGCCTCCGAAACGGCGTGCCGCGGAAAAACCGGGCCGGATCCGGCCTCCGAAACGGCGTGCCGCAGAAAAACCGGGCCGGATCCGGCCTCCGAAACGGCGTGCGGCGGAAAAACCGGGCCGGATCCGGCCTCCGAAACGGCGTGCCGCGGAAAAACCGGGCCGGATCCGGCCTCCGAAACGGCCTGCCGCGGAAAAACCGGGCCGGATCCGGCCTCCGAAACAGCGTGCGGCGGAAAAACCGGGCCGGATCCGGCCTCCGAAACGGCGTGCCGCGGAAAAACCGGGCCGGATCCGGCCTCCGAAACGGCGTGCGGCGGAAAAACCGGGCCGGAAACGGCGTGCCGCGGAAAAACCGGGCCGGATCCGGCCTCCGAAACGGCGTGCGGCGGAAAAACCGGGCCAGATCCGGCCTCCGAAACGGCGTGCGGCGGAAAAACCGGGCCGGATCCGGCCTCCGAAACGGCCTGCCGCGGAAAAACCGGGCCGGATCCGGCCTCCGAAACGGCGTGCCGCAGAAAAACCGGGCCGGATCCGGCCTCCGAAACGGCGTGCGGCGGAAAAACCGGGCCGGATCCGGCCTCTGAAACGGCCTGCCGCGGAAAAACCGGGCCGGATCCGGCCTCCGAAACGGCGTGTGGCGGAAAAACCGGGCCGGATCCGGCCTCCGAAACTGCGTGCCGCGGAAAAACCGGGCCGGATCCGGCCTCCGAAACGGCCTGCCGCGGAAAAACTGGGCCGGATCCGGCCTCCGAAACGGCGTGCCGCGGAAAAACCGGGCCGGATCCGGCCTCCGAAACGGCGTGCCGCGGAAAAACCGGGCCGGATCCGGCCTCCGAAACGGCGTGCGGCGGAAAAACCGGGCCGGATCCGGCCTCCGAAACGGCGTGCCGCGGAAAAACCGGGCCGGATCCGGCCTCCGAAACGGCGTGCGGCGGAAAAACCGGGCCGGATCCGGCCTCCGAAACGGCGTGCGGCGGAAAAACCGGGCTGGATCCGGCCTCCGAAACGGCGTGCCGCGGAAAAAACCGGGCCGGATCCGGCCTCCGAAACGGCGTGCGGCGGAAAAACCGGGCCGGATCCGGCCTCCGAAACGGCGTGCGGCGGAAAAAACCGGGCCAGAAACGGCGTGCCGCGGAAAAAAACCGGGCCGGATCCGGCCTCCGAAACGGCGTGCGGCGGAAAAACCGGGCCAGAAACGGCGTGCCGCGGAAAAAACCGGGCCGGATCCGGCCTCCGAAATGGCGTGCCGCGGAAAAACCGGGCCGGAAACGGCATGCCGCGGAAAAACCGGGCCGGATCCGGCCTCCGAAACGGCGTGCGGCGGAAAAACCGGGCCGGATCCGGCCTCTGAAACGGCCTGCCGCGGAAAAACCGGGCCGGATCCGGCCTCCGAAACGGCGTGCGGCGGAAAAACCGGGCCGGATCCGGCCTCCGAAACGGCGTGCGGCGGAAAAACCGGGCCGGATCCGGCCTCCGAAACGGCGTGCGGCGGAAAAACCGGGCCGGATCCGGCCTCCGAAACGGCGTGCGGCGGAAAAACCGGGCCAGATCCGGCCTCCGAAACGGCGTGCCGCGGAAAAACCGGGCCGGATCCGGCCTCCGAAACGGCGTGCGGCGGAAAAACCGGGGCCGGATCCGGCCTCCGAAACGGCCTGCCGCGGAAAAACCGGGCCGGATCCGGCCTCCGAAACGGCGTGCCGCAGAAAAACCGGGCCGGATCCGGCCTCCGAAACGGCGTGCGGCGGAAAAACCGGGCCGGATCCGGCCTCTGAAACGGCCTGCCGCGGAAAAACCGGGCCGGATCCGGCCTCCGAAACGGCGTGTGGCGGAAAAACCGGGCCGGATCCGGCCTCCGAAACTGCGTGCCGCGGAAAAACCGGGCCGGATCCGGCCTCCGAAACGGCCTGCCGCGGAAAAACTGGGCCGGATCCGGCCTCCGAAACGGCGTGCCGCGGAAAAACCGGGCCGGATCCGGCCTCCGAAACGGCGTGCCGCGGAAAAACCGGGCCGGATCCGGCCTCCGAAACGGCGTGCGGCGGAAAAACCGGGCCGGATCCGGCCTCCGAAACGGCGTGCGGTGGAAAAACCGGGCCGGATCCGGCCTCCGAAACGGCGTGCGGCGGAAAAACCGGGCCGGATCCGGCCTCTGAAACGGCCTGCCGCGGAAAAACCGGGCCGGATCCGGCCTCCGAAACGGCGTGCGGCGGAAAAACCGGGCCGGATCCGGCCTCCGAAACGGCGTGCGGCGGAAAAACCGGGCCGGATCCGGCCTCCGAAACGGCGTGCGGCGGAAAAACCGGGCCGGATCCGGCCTCCGAAACGGCGTGCGGCGGAAAAACCGGGCCGGATCCGGCCTCCGAAACGGCGTGCCGCGGAAAAACCGGGCCGGATCCGGCCTCCGAAACGGCGTGCGGCGGAAAAACCGGGCCGGATCCGGCCTCCGAAACGGCCTGCCGCGGAAAAACCGGGGCCGGATCCGGCCTCCGAAACGGCGTGCCGCAGAAAAACCGGGCCGGATCCGGCCTCCGAAACGGCGTGCGGCGGAAAAACCGGGCCGGATCCGGCCTCTGAAACGGCCTGCCGCGGAAAAACCGGGCCGGATCCGGCCTCCGAAACGGCGTGTGGCGGAAAAACCGGGCCGGATCCGGCCTCCGAAACTGCGTGCCGCGGAAAAACCGGGCCGGATCCGGCCTCCGAAACGGCCTGCCGCGGAAAAACCGGGCCGGATCCGGCCTCCGAAACGGCGTGCGGCGGAAAAACCGGGCCGGATCCGGCCTCCGAAACGGCGTGCCGCGGAAAAACCGGGCCGGATCCGGCCTCCGAAACGGCGTGCGGCGGAAAAAACCGGGCCGGATCCGGCCTCCGAAACGGCGTGCCGCGGAAAAACCGGGCCGGATCCGGCCTCCGAAACGGCGTGCGGCGGAAAAACCGGGCCGGATCCGGCCTCCGAAACGGCGTGCCGCAGAAAAACCGGGCCGGATCCGGCCTCCGAAACGGCGTGCGGCGGAAAAACCGGGCCGGATCCGGCCTCTGAAACGGCCTGCCGCGGAAAAACCGGGCCGGATCCGGCCTCCGAAACGGCGTGTGGCGGAAAAACCGGGCCGGATCCGGCCTCCGAAACTGCGTGCGGCGGAAAAACCGGGCCGGATCCGGCCTCCGAAACGGCGTGCGGCGGAAAAACCGGGCTGGATCCGGCCTCCGAAACGGCGTGCGGCGGAAAAACCGGGCCCGGATCCGGCCTCCGAAACGGCGTGCGGCGGAAAAACCGGGCCGGATCCGGCCTCCGAAACGGCGTGCGGCGGAAAAACCGGGCCAGAAACGGCGTGCCGCGGAAAAAACCGGGCCGGATCCGGCCTCCGAAACGGCGTGCGGCGGAAAAACCGGGCCAGAAACGGCGTGCCGCGGAAAAAACCGGGCCGGATCCGGCCTCCGAAATGGCGTGCCGCGGAAAAACCGGGCCGGAAACGGCATGCCGCGGAAAAACCGGGCCGGATCCGGCCTCCGAAACGGCGTGCGGCGGAAAAACCGGGCCGGATCCGGCCTCTGAAACGGCCTGCCGCGGAAAAACCGGGCCGGATCCGGCCTCCGAAACGGCGTGCGGCGGAAAAACCGGGCCGGATCCGGCCTCCGAAACGGCGTGCGGCGGAAAAACCGGGCCGGATCCGGCCTCCGAAACGGCGTGCGGCGGAAAAACCGGGCCGGATCCGGCCTCCGAAACGGCGTGCGGCGGAAAAACCGGGCCAGATCCGGCCTCCGAAACGGCGTGCCGCGGAAAAACCGGGCCGGATCCGGCCTCCGAAACGGCGTGCGGCGGAAAAACCGGGCCGGATCCGGCCTCCGAAACGGCCTGCCGCGGAAAAACCGGGCCGGATCCGGCCTCCGAAACGGCGTGCGGCGGAAAAACCGGGCCGGATCCGGCCTCTGAAACGGCCTGCCGCGGAAAAAACCGGGCCGGATCCGGCCTCCGAAACGGCGTGTGGCGGAAAAACCGGGCCGGATCCGGCCTCCGAAACTGCGTGCCGCGGAAAAACCGGGCCGGATCCAGCCTCCGAAACGGCGTGCGGCGGAAAAACTGGGCTGGATCCGGCCTCCGAAACGGCGTGCCGCGGAAAAACCCGGGCCGGATCCGGCCTCCGAAACGGCGTGCCGCGGAAAAACCGGGCCGGATCCGGCCTCCGAAACGGCGTGCGGCGGAAAAACCGGGCCGGATCCGGCCTCCGAAACGGCGTGCCGCGGAAAAACCGGGCCGGATCCGGCCTCCGAAACGGCGTGCGGCGGAAAAACCGGGCCGGATCCGGCCTCCGAAACGGCCTGCCGCGGAAAAACCGGGCTGGATCCGGCCTCCGAAACGGCGTGCCGCGGAAAAACCGGGCCGGATCCGGCCTCCGAAACGGCGTGCGGCGGAAAAACCGGGCCGGATCCGGCCTCCGAAACGGCGTGCGGCGGAAAAACCGGGCCAGAAACGGCGTGCCGCGGAAAAAACCGGCCGGATCCGGCCTCCGAAACGGCGTGCGGCGGAAAAAACCGGGCGCAGAAACGGCGTGCCGCGGAAAAAACCGGGCCGGATCCGGCCTCCGAAATGGCGTGCCGCGGAAAAACCGGGCCGGAAACGGCATGCCGCGGAAAAACCGGGCGGATCCGGCCTCTGAAACGGCGTGTGGCGGAAAAACCGGGCCGGATCCGGCCTCCGAAACGGCGTGCCGCGGAAAAAGCGGGCCGGATCCGGCCTCCGAAACGGCGTGCGGCGGAAAAACCGGGCCAGAAACGGCGTGCCGCGGAAAAAACCGGGCCGGATCCGGCCTCCGAAATGGCGTGCCGCGGAAAAACCGGGCCGGAAACGGCATGCCGCGGAAAAACCGGGCCGGATCCGGCCTCCGAAACGGCGTGCGGCGGAAAAACCGGGCCGGATCCGGCCTCTGAAACGGCCTGCCGCGGAAAAACCGGGCCGGATCCGGCCTCCGAAACGGCGTGCGGCGCGAAAAACCGGGCCGGATCCGGCCTCCGAAACGGCGTGCCGCGGAAAAAACCGGGGCCGGATCCGGCCTCCGAAACGGCGTGCGGCGGAAAAAGCGGGCCGGATCCGGCCTCCGAAACGGCGTGCGGCGGAAAAACCGGGCTGGATCCGGCCTCCGAAACGGCGTGCCGCGGAAAAACCGGGCCGGATCCGGCCTCCGAAACGGCGTGCGGCGGAAAAACCGGGCCGGATCCGGCCTCCGAAACGGCGTGCGGCGGAAAAACCGGGCCAGAAACGGCGTGCCGCGGAAAAAACCGGGCCGGATCCGGCCTCCGAAACGGCGTGCGGCGGAAAAACCGGGCCAGAAACGGCGTGCCGCGGAAAAAACCGGGCCGGATCCGGCCTCCGAAATGGCGTGCCGCGGAAAAACCGGGCCGGAAACGGCATGCCGCGGAAAAACCGGGCCGGATCCGGCCTCCGAAACGGCGTGCGGCGGAAAAACCGGGCCGGATCCGGCCTCTGAAACGGCCTGCCGCGGAAAAACCGGGCCGGATCCGGCCTCCGAAACGGCGTGCCGCGGAAAAACCGGGCCGGATCCGGCCTCCGAAACGGCGTGCGGCGGAAAAACCGGGCCAGAAACGGCGTGCCGCGGAAAAAACCGGGTCGGATCCGGCCTCCGAAACGGCGGTGCGGCGGAAAACCGGGCCAGAAACGGCGTGCCGCGGAAAAAACCGGGCCGGATCCGGCCTCCGAAATGGCGTGCCGCGGAAAAACCGGCCGGAAACGGCATGCCGCGGAAAAACCGGGCCGGATCCGGCCTCCGAAACGGCGTGCGGCGGAAAAACCGGGCCGGATCCGGCCTCTGAAACGGCCTGCCGCGGAAAAACCGGGCCGGATCCGGCCTCCGAAACGGGGCGTGCGGCGGGAAAAACCGGGCCGGATCCGGCCTCCGAAACGGCGTGCCGCGGAAAAACCGGGCCGGATCCGGCCTCCGAAACGGCGTGCGGCGGAAAAACCGGGCCGGATCCGGCCTCCGAAACGGCGTGCGGCGGAAAAACCGGGCCGGATCCGGCCTCCGAAACGGCGTGCGGCGGAAAAACCGGGCCGGATCCGGCCTCCGAAACGGCGTGCGGCGGAAAAACCGGGCTGGATCCGGCCTCCGAAACGGCGTGCCGCGGAAAAAACCGGGCCGGATCCGGCCTCCGAAACGGCGTGCGGCGGAAAAACCGGGCCGGATCCGGCCTCCGAAACGGCGTGCGGCGGAAAAACCGGGCCAGAAACGGCGTGCCGCGGAAAAAACCGGGCCGGATCCGGCCTCCGAAACGGCGTGCGGCGGGAAAAACCGGGCCAGAAACGGCGTGCCGCGGAAAAAACCGGGCCGGATCCGGCCTCCGAAATGGCGTGCCGCGGAAAAACCGGGCCGGAAACGGCATGCCGCGGAAAAACCGGGCCGGATCCGGCCTCTGAAACGGCGTGCTGCGGAAAAACCGGGCCGGATCCGGCCTCCGAAACGGCGTGCCGCGGAAAAAGCGGGCCGGATCGGCCTCCGAAACGGCGTGCGGCGGAAAAACCGGGCCAGAAACGGCGTGCCGCGGAAAAAACCGGGCCGGATCCGGCCTCCGAAATGGCGTGCCGCGGAAAAACCGGGCCGGAAACGGCATGCCGCGGAAAAACCGGGGCCGGATCCGGCCTCCGAAACGGCGTGCGGCGGAAAAACCGGGGCCGGATCCGGCCTCTGAAACGGCCTGCCGCGGAAAAACCGGGCCGGATCCGGCCTCCGAAACGGCGTGCGGCGGAAAAACCGGGCCGGATCCGGCCTCCGAAACGGCGTGCCGCGGAAAAAACCGGGCCGGATCCGGCCTCCGAAACGGCGTGCGGCGGAAAAACCGGGCCGGATCCGGCCTCCGAAACGGCGTGCGGCGGAAAAACCGGGCTGGATCCGGCCTCCGAAACGGCGTGCCGCGGAAAAACCGGGCCGGATCCGGCCTCCGAAACGGCGTGCGGCGGAAAAACCGGGCCGGATCCGGCCTCCGAAACGGCGTGCGGCGGAAAAACCGGGCCAGAAACGGCGTGCCGCGGAAAAAACCGGGCCGGATCCGGCCTCCGAAACGGCGTGCGGCGGAAAAAACCGGGCCAGAAACGGCGTGGCCGCGGAAAAAACCGGGCCGGATCCGGCCTCCGAAATGGGCGTGCCGCGGAAAAACCGGGCCGGAAACGGCATGCCGCGGAAAAACCGGGCCGGATCCGGCCTCCGAAACGGCCTGCCGCGGAAAAACCGGGCCGGATCCGGCCTCTGAAACGGCCTGCCGCGGAAAAACCGGGCCGGATCCGGCCTCCGAAACGGCGTGCGGCGGAAAAACCGGGCCGGATCCGGCCTCCGAAACGGCGTGCGGCGGAAAAACCGGGCCGGATCCGGCCTCCGAAACGGCGTGCGGCGGAAAAACCGGGCCAGATCCGGCCTCCGAAACGGCGTGCCGCGGAAAAACCGGGCCGGATCCGGCCTCCGAAACGGCGTGCGGCGGAAAAACCGGGCCGGATCCGGCCTCCGAAACGGCCTGCCGCGGAAAAACCGGGCCGGATCCGGCCTCCGAAACGGCGTGCCGCAGAAAAACCGGGGCCGGATCCGGCCTCCGAAACGGCGTGCGGCGGAAAAACCGGGCCGGATCCGGCCTCTGAAACGGCCTGCCGCGGAAAAACCGGGCCGGATCCGGCCTCCGAAACGGCGTGTGGCGGAAAAACCGGGCCCGGATCCGGCCTCCGAAACTGCGTGCCGCGGAAAAACCGGGGCCGGATCCGGCCTCCGAAACGGCGTGCGGCGGAAAAAACTGGGCCGGATCCGGCCTCCGAAACGGCGTGCCGCGGAAAAACCGGGCCGGATCCGGCCTCCGAAACGGCGTGCCGCGGAAAAACCGGGCCGGATCCGGCCTCCGAAACGGCGTGCGGCGGAAAAAACCGGGCCGGATCCGGCCTCCGAAACGGCGTGCCGCGGGAAAAACCGGGCCGGATCCGGCCTCCGAAACGGCGTGCGGCGGAAAAAACCGGGCCGGATCCGGCCTCCGAAACGGCGTGCCGCAGAAAAAACCGGGCCGGATACGGCCCTCCGAAACGGCGTGCGGCGGAAAAAACCGGGCCGGATCCGGCCTCTGAAACGGCCTGCCGCGGAAAAACCGGGCCGGATCCGGCCTCCGAAACGGCGTGTGGCGGAAAAACCGGGCCGGATCCGGCCTCCGAAACTGCGTGCGGCGGAAAAACCGGGCCGGATCCGGCCTCCGAAACGGCGTGCGGCGGAAAAACCGGGCTGGATCCGGCCTCCGAAACGGCGTGCCGCGGAAAAACCGGGCCGGATCCGGCCTCCGAAACGGCGTGCGGCGGAAAAACCGGGCCGGATCCGGCCTCCGAAACGGCGTGCGGCGGAAAAACCGGGCCAGAAACGGCGTGCCGCGGAAAAAACCGGGCCGGATCCGGCCTCCGAAACGGCGTGCGGCGGAAAAACCGGGCCAGAAACGGCGTGCCGCGGAAAAAACCGGGCCGGATCCGGCCTCCGAAAATGGCGTTGCCGCGGAAAAACCGGGCCGGAAACGGCATGCCGCGGAAAAACCGGGCCGGATCCGGCCTCCGAAACGGCGTGCGGCGGAAAAACCGGGCCGGATCCGGCCTCTGAAACGGCCTGCCGCGGAAAAACCGGGCCGGATCCGGCCTCCGAAACGGCGTGCGGCGGAAAAACCGGGCCGGATCCGGCCTCCGAAACGGCGTGCGGCGGAAAAACCGGGCCGGATCCGGCCTCCGAAACGGCGTGCGGCGGAAAAACCGGGCCGGATCCGGCCTCCGAAACGGCGGTTGCGGCGGAAAAACCGGGCCAGATCCGGCCTCCGAAACGGCGTGCGCGGAAAAACCGGGCCGGATCCGGCCTCCGAAACGGCGTGCGGCGGAAAAACCGGCCGGATCCGGCCTCCGAAACGGCCTGCCGCGGAAAAACCGGGCCGGATCCGGCCTCCGAAACGGCGTGCCGCAGAAAAACCGGGCCGGATCCGGCCTCCGAAACGGCGTGCGGCGGAAAAACCGGGCCGGATCCGGCTCTGAAACGGCCTGCCGCGGAAAAACCGGGCCGGATCCGGCCTCCGAAACGGCGTGTGGCGGAAAAACCGGGCCGGATCCGGCCTCCGAAACTGCGTGCCGCGGAAAAACCGGGCCGGATCCGGCCTCCGAAACGGCGTGCGGCGGGAAAAAACTGGGCCGGATCCGGCCTCCGAAACGGCGTGCCGCGGAAAAACCGGGCCGGATCCGGCCTCCGAAACGGCGTGCCGCGGAAAAAACCGGGCCGGATCCGGCCTCCGAAACGGCGTGCGGCGGAAAAACCGGGCCGGATCCGGCCTCCGAAACGGCGTGCCGCGGAAAAACCGGGCCGGATCCGGCCTCCGAAACGGCGTGCGGCGGAAAAAACCGGGCGGATCCGGCCTCCGAAACGGCGTGCGGCGGAAAAACCGGGCTGGATCCGGCCTCCGAAACGGCGTGCCGCGAAAAACCGGGGCCGGATCCGGCCTCCGAAACGGCGTGCGGCGGAAAAACCGGGCCGGATCCGGCCTCCGAAACGGCGTGCGGCGGAAAAACCGGGCCAGAAACGGCGTGCCGCGGAAAAAACCGGGCGGATCCGGCCTCCGAAACGGCGTGCGGCGGAAAAACCGGGGCCAGAAACGGCGTGCCGCGGAAAAAACCGGGCCGGATCCGGCCTCCGAAATGGCGTGCCGCGGAAAAACCCGGGCCGGAAACGGCATGCCGCGGAAAAACCGGGCCGGATCCGGCCCTCCGAAACGGCGTGCGGCGGAAAAACCGGGCCGGATCCGGCCTCTGAAACGGCCTGCCGCGGAAAAACCGGGCCGGATCCGGCCTCCGAAACGGCGTGCGGCGGAAAAACCGGGCCGGATCCGGCCTCCGAAACGGCGTGCCGCGGAAAAAACCGGGGCCGGATCCGGCCTCCGAAACGGCCTGCCGCGGAAAAACCGGGCCGGATCCGGCCTCCGAAACAGCGTGCGGCGGAAAAAACCGGGCCGGATCCGGCCTCCGAAACGGCGTGCCGCGGAAAAACCGGGCCGGATCCGGCCTCCGAAACGACGTGCGGCGGAAAAAACCGGGCCGGAAACGGCGTGCCTCGGAAAAACCGGGCCGGATCCGGCCTCCGAAACGGCGTGCGGCGGAAAAACCGGGCCAGATCCGGCCTCCGAAACGGCGTGCGGCGGAAAAACCGGGCCGGATCCGGCCTCCGAAACGGCGTGCCGCGGAAAAAACCGGGCCGGATCCGGCCTCCGAAACGGCGTGCCGCAGAAAAAACCGGGCCGGATCCGGCCTCCGAAACGGCGTGCGGCGGAAAAACCGGGCCGGATCCGGCCTCCGAAACGGCGTGCCGCGGAAAAACCGGGCCGGATCCGGCCTCCGAAACGGCCTGCCGCGGAAAAACCGGGCCGGATCCGGCCTCCGAAACAGCGTGCGGCGGAAAAACCGGGCCGGATCCGGCCTCCGAAACGGCGTGCCGCGGAAAAACCGGGCCGGATCCGGCCTCCGAAACGGCGTGCGGCGGAAAAACCGGGCCGGAAACGGCGTGCCGCGGAAAAACCGGGCCGGATCCGGCCTCCGAAACGGCGTGCGGCGGAAAAACCGGGCCAGATCCGGCCTCCGAAACGGCGTGCGGCGGAAAAACCGGGCCGGATCCGGCCTCCGAAACGGCGTGCCGCGGAAAAACCGGGCCGGATCCGGCCTCCGAAACGGCGTGCCGCAGAAAAACCGGGCCGGATCCGGCCTCCGAAACGGCGTGCGGCGGAAAAACCGGGCCGGATCCGGCCTCTGAAACGGCCTGCCGCGGAAAAACCGGGCCGGATCCGGCCTCCGAAACGGCGTGTGGCGGAAAAACCGGGCCGGATCCGGCCTCCGAAACTGCGTGCCGCGGAAAAACCGGGCCGGATCCGGCCTCCGAAACGGCGTGCGGCGGAAAAACTGGGCCGGATCCGGCCTCCGAAACGGCGTGCCGCGGAAAAACCGGGCCGGATCCGGCCTCCGAAACGGCGTGCCGCGGAAAAACCGGGCCGGATCCGGCCTCCGAAACGGCGTGCGGCGGAAAAACCGGGCCGGATCCGGCCTCCGAAACGGCGTGCCGCGGAAAAACCGGGCCGGATCCGGCCTCCGAAACGGCGTGCGGCGGAAAAACCGGGCCGGATCCGGCCTCCGAAACGGCGTGCGGCGGAAAAACCGGGCGAAACGGCGTGCCGCGGAAAAACCAGGCCGGATCCGGCCTCCGAAACGGCGTGCGGCGGAAAAACCGGGCCGGATCCGGCCTCCGAAACGGCGTGCGGCGGAAAAACCGGGCCAGAAACGGCGTGCCGCGGAAAAAACCGGGCCGGATCCGGCCTCCGAAACGGCGTGCTGCGGAAAAACCGGGCCAGAAACGGCGTGCCGCGGAAAAAACCGGGCCGGATCCGGCCTCCGAAATGGCGTGCCGCGGAAAAACCGGGCCGGAAACGGCATGCCGCGGAAAAACCGGGCCGGATCCGGCCTCCGAAACGGCGTGCGGCGGAAAAACCGGGCCGGATCCGGCCTCTGAAACGGCCTGCCGCGGAAAAACCGGGCCGGATCCGGCCTCCGAAACGGCGTGCGGCGGAAAAACCGGGCCGGATCCGGCCTCCGAAACGGCGTGCCGCGGAAAAACCGGGCCGGATCCGGCCTCCGAAACGGCCTGCCGCGGAAAAACCGGGCCGGATCCGGCCTCCGAAACAGCGTGCGGCGGAAAAACCGGGCCGGATCCGGCCTCCGAAACGGCGTGCCGCGGAAAAACCGGGCCGGATCCGGCCTCCGAAACGGCGTGCGGCGGAAAAACCGGGCCAGAAACGGCGTGCCGCGGAAAAACCGGGCCGGATCCGGCCTCCGAAACGGCGTGCGGCGGAAAAACCGGGCCAGATCCGGCCTCCGAAACGGCGTGCGGCGGAAAAACCGGGCCGGATCCGGCCTCCGAAACGGCGTGCCGCGGAAAAACCGGGCCGGATCCGGCCTCCGAAACGGCGTGCGGCGGAAAAACCGGGCCGGATCCGGCCTCCGAAACGGCCTGCCGCGGAAAAACCGGGCCGGATCCGGCCTCCGAAACGGCGTGCGGCGGAAAAACCGGGCCGGATCCGGCCTCCGAAACGGCGTGCCACGGAAAAAACCGGGCCGGATCCGGCCTCCGAAACGTCGTGCGGCGGAAAAACCGGGCCGGAAAAGGCGTGCCGCGGAAAAACCGGGCCGGATCCGGCCTCCGAAACGGCGTGCCGCGGAATAACCGGGCCGGAAACGGCGTGCCGCGGAAAAACCGGGCCGGATCCGGCCTCCGAAACGGCGTGCCGCGGAAAAACCGGGCCGGATCCGGCCTCCGAAATGGCGTGCCGCGGAAAAAACCGGGCCGGAAACGGCATGCCGCGGAAAAACCGGGCCGGATCCGGCCTCTGAAACGGCGTGCTGCGGAAAAAACCGGGCCGGATCCGGCCTCCGAAACGGCGTGCCGCGGAAAAAAGCGGGCCGGAAACGGCGTGCCGCGGAAAAACCGGGCCGGATCCGGCCTCCGAAACGGCGTGCCGCGGATAAACCGGGCCGGATCCGGCCTCCGAAACGGCGTGCCGCGGAAAAACCGGGCCGGATCCGGCCTCCGAAACGGCGTGCGGCGGAAAAACCGGGCCGGATCCGGCCTCCGAAACGGCGTGCGGCGGAAAAACCGGGCCGGATCCGGCCTCCGAAACGGCGTGCGGCGGAAAAACCGGGCCAGACCGGCCTCCGAAACGGCCTGCCGCGGAAAAACCGGGCCGGATCCAGCCTCCGAAACGGCGTGCGGCGGAAAAACCGGGCCGGATCCGGCCTCCGAAACGGCGTGCGGCGGAAAAACCGGGCCGGATCCGGCCTCCGAAACGGCGTGCCGCGGAAAAACCGGGCCGGATCCGGCCTCCGAAACGGCGTGCGGCGGAAAAACCGGGCCGGATCCGGCCTCCGAAACGGCGTGCGGCGGAAAAACCGGGCCGGATCCGGCCTCCGAAACGGCGTGCGGCGGAAAAACCGGGCCGGATCCGGACTCCGAAACGGCGTGCGGCGGAAAAACCGGGCCGGATCCGGCCTCCGAAACGGCGTGCGGCGGAAAAACCGGGCCGGATCCGGCCTCCGAAACGGCCTGCCGCGGAAAAACCGGGCCGGATCCGGCCTCCGAAACGGCGTGCGGCGGAAAAACCGGGCCGGATCCGGCCTCCGAAACGGCCTGCCGCGGAAAAACCGGGCCGGATCCGGCCTCCGAAACGGCGTGCGGCGGAAAAACCGGGCCGGATCCGGCCTCCGAAACGGCGTGCGGCGGAAAAACCGGGCCGGATCCGGCCTCTGAAACGGCCTGCCGCGGAAAAACCGGGCCGGATCCGGCCTCCGAAACGGCGTGTGGCGGAAAAACCGGGCCGGATCCGGCCTCCGAAACGGCGTGCGGCGGAAAAAACCGGGCCGGATCCGGCCTCCGAAACGGCGTGCGGCGGAAAAACCGGGCCGGATCCGGCCTCCGAAACGGCGTGCGGCGGAAAAACCGGGCCGGATCCGGCCTCCGAAACGGCGTGCGGCGGAAAAACCGGGCCAGATCCGGCCTCCGAAACGGCGTGCCGCGGAAAAACCGGGCCGGATCCGGCCTCCGAAACGGCGTGCGGCGGAAAAACCGGGCCGGATCCGGCCTCCGAAACGGCCTGCCGCGGAAAAACCGGGCCGGATCCGGCCTCCGAAACGGCGTGCCGCAGAAAAACCGGGCCGGATCCGGCCTCCGAAACGGCGTGCGGCGGAAAAACCGGGCCGGATCCGGCCTCTGAAACGGCGTGCCGCAGAAAAACCGGGCCGGATCCGGCCTCCGAAACGGCGTGTGGCGGAAAAACCGGGCCGGATCCGGCCTCCGAAACTGCGTGCCGCGGAAAAACCGGGCCGGATCCGGCCTCCGAAACGGCGTGCGGCGGAAAAACTGGGCCGGATCCGGCCTCCGAAACGGCGTGCCGCGGAAAAACCGGGCCGGATCCGGCCTCCGAAACGGCGTGCCGCGGAAAAACCGGGCCGGATCCGGCCTCCGAAACGGCGTGCGGCGGAAAAACCGGGCCGGATCCGGCCTCCGAAACGGCGTGCCGCGGAAAAACCGGGCCGGATCCGGCCTCCGAAACGGCGTGCGGCGGAAAAAACCGGGCCGGATCCGGCCTCCGAAACGGCGTGCGGCGGAAAAACCGGGCTGGATCCGGCCTCCGAAACGGCGTGCCGCGGAAAAACCGGGCCGGATCCGGCCTCCGAAACGGCGTGCGGCGGAAAAACCGGGCCGGATCCGGCCTCCGAAACGGCGTGCGGCGGAAAAACCGGGCCAGAAACGGCGTGCCGCGGAAAAAACCGGGCCGGATCCGGCCTCCGAAACGGCGTGCGGCGGAAAAACCGGGCCAGAAACGGCGTGCCGCGGAAAAAAACCGGGCCGGATCCGGCCTCCGAAATGGCGTGCCGCGGAAAAACCGGGCCGGAAACGGCATGCCGCGGAAAAACCGGGCCGGATCCGGCCTCTGAAACGGCGTGCTGCGGAAAAACCGGGCCGGATCCGGCCTCCGAAACGGCGTGCCGCGGAAAAAGCGGGCCGGAAACGGCGTGCCGCGGAAAAACCGGGCCGGATCCGGCCTCCGAAACGGCGTGCGGCGGAAAAACCGGGCCGGATCCGGCCTCCGAAACGGCGTGCCGCGGAAAAACCGGGCCGGATCCGGCCTCCGAAACGGCGTGCGGCGGAAAAACCGGGCCGGATCCGGCCTCCGAAACGGCGTGCGGCGGAAAAACCGGGCCGGATCCGGCCTCCGAAACGGCGTGCGGCGGAAAAACCGGGCCGGACCGGCCTCCGAAACGGCCTGCCGCGGACAAACCGGGCCGGATCCGGCCTCCGAAACGGCCTGCCGCGGAAAAACCGGGCCGGATCCGGCCTCCGAAACGGCGTGCGGCGGAAAAACCGGGCCGGATCCGGCCTCCGAAACGGCCTGCCGCGGAAAAAACCGGGCCGGATCCGGCCTCCGAAACGGCGTGCCGCAGAAAAACCGGGCCGGATCCGGCCTCCGAAACGGCGTGCGGCGGAAAAACCGGGCCGGATCCGGCCTCCGAAACGGCGTGCGGCGGAAAAACCGGGCCAGATCCGGCCTCCGAAACGGCGTGCCGCAGAAAAACCGGGCCGGATCCGGCCTCCGAAACGGCGTGCCGCAGAAAAACCGGGCCGGATCCGGCCTCCGAAACGGCGTGCGGCGGAAAAAACCGGGCCGGATCCGGCCTCTGAAACGGCGTGCCGCAGAAAAACCGGGCCGGATCCGGCCTCCGAAACGGCGTGTGGCGGAAAAACCGGGCCGGATCCGGCCTCCGAAACTGCGTGCCGCGGAAAAACCGGGCCGGATCCGGCCTCCGAAACGGCGTGCGGCGGAAAAACTGGGCCGGATCCGGCCTCCGAAACGGCGTGCCGCGGAAAAACCGGGCCGGATCCGGCCTCCGAAACGGCGTGCCGCGGAAAAACCGGGCCGGATCCGGCCTCCGAAACGGCGTGCGGCGGAAAAACCGGGCCGGATCCGGCCTCCGAAACGGCGTGCCGCGGAAAAACCGGGCCGGATCCGGCCTCCGAAACGGCGTGCGGCGGAAAAACCGGGCCGGATCCGGCCTCCGAAACGGCGTGCGGCGGAAAAACCGGGCTGGATCCGGCCTCCGAAACGGCGTGCCGCGGAAAAACCGGGCCGGATCCGGCCTCCGAAACGGCGTGCGGCGGAAAAACCGGGCCGGATCCGGCCTCCGAAACGGCGTGCGGCGGAAAAACCGGGCCAGAAACGGCGTGCCGCGGAAAAAACCGGGCCGGATCCGGCCTCCGAAACGGCGTGCGGCGGAAAAAACCGGGCCAGAAACGGCGTGCCGCGGAAAAAACCGGGCCGGATCCGGCCTCCGAAATGGCGTGCCGCGGAAAAACCGGGCCGGAAACGGCATGCCGCGGAAAAACCGGGCCGGATCCGGCCTCTGAAACGGCGTGCTGCGGAAAAACCGGGCCGGATCCGGCCTCCGAAACGGCGTGCCGCGGAAAAAGCGGGCCGGAAACGGCGTGCCGCGGAAAAACCGGGCCGGATCCGGCCTCCGAAACGGCGTGCGGCGGAAAAACCGGGCCGGATCCGGCCTCCGAAACGGCGTGCCGCGGAAAAACCGGGCCGGATCCGGCCTCCGAAACGGCGTGCGGCGGAAAAACCGGGCCGGATCCGGCCTCCGAAACGGCGTGCGGCGGAAAAACCGGGCCGGATCCGCCTCCGAAACGGCGTGCGGCGGAAAAACCGGGCCGGACCGGCCTCCGAAACGGCCTGCCGCGGAAAAACCGGGCCGGATCCGGCCTCCGAAACGGCCTGCCGCGGAAAAACCGGGCCGGATCCGGCCTCCGAAACGGCGTGCGGCGGAAAAACCGGGCCGGATCCGGCCTCCGAAACGGCCTGCCGCGGAAAAACCGGGCCGGATCCGGCCTCCGAAACGGCGTGCCGCAGAAAAACCGGGCCGGATCCGGCCTCCGAAACGGCGTGCGGCGGAAAAAACCGGGCCGGATCCGGCCTCCGAAACGGCCTGCCGCGGAAAAAACCGGGCCGGATCCGGCCTCCGAAACGGCGTGCCGCGGAATAACCGGGCCGGAAACGGCGTGCCGCGGAAAAACCGGGCCGGATCCGGCCTCCGAAACGGCGTGCCGCGGAAAAACCGGGCCGGATCCGGCCTCCGAAATGGCGTGCCGCGGAAAAACCGGGCCGGATCCGGCCTCTGAAACGGCGTGCTGCGGAAAAACCGGGCCGGATCCGGCCTCCGAAACGGCGTGCCGCGGAAAAAGCGGGCCGGAAACGGCGTGCCGCGGAAAAACCGGGCCGGATCCGGCCTCCGAAACGGCGTGCCGCAAACCGGGCCGGATCCGGCCTCCGAAACGGCGTGCCGCGGAAAAACCGGGCCGGATCCGGCCTCCGAAACGGCGTGCGGCGGAAAAACCGGGCCGGATCCGGCCTCCGAAACGGCGTGCCGGCGCGGAAAAACCCGGGCCGGATCCGGCCTCCGAAACGGCGTGCCGCGGAAAAACCGGGCCAGACCGGCCTCCGAAACGGCCTGCCGCGGAAAAACCGGGGCCGGATCCAGCCTCCGAAACGGCGTGCGGCGGAAAAACCGGGCCGGATCCGGCCTCCGAAACGGCGTGCGGCGGAAAAACCGGGCCGGATCCGGCCTCCGAAACGGCGTGCCGCGGAAAAACCGGGCCGGATCCGGCCTCCGAAACGGCGTGCGGCGGAAAAACCGGGCCGGATCCGGCCTCCGAAACGGCGTGCGGCGGAAAAACCGGGCCGGATCCGGCCTCCGAAACGGCGTGCGGCGGAAAAACCGGGCCGGATCCGGACTCCGAAACGGCGTGCGGCGGGAAAAACCGGGCCGGATCCGGCCTCCGAAACGGCGTGCGGCGGAAAAACCGGGCCGGATCCGGCCTCCGAAACGGCCTGCCGCGGAAAAACCGGGCCGGATCCGGCCTCCGAAACGGCGTGCGGCGGAAAAACCGGGCCGGATCCGGCCTCCGAAACGGCCTGCCGCGGAAAAACCGGGCCGGATCCGGCCTCCGAAACGGCGTGCGGCGGAAAAACCGGGCCGGATCCGGCCTCCGAAACGGCGTGCCGCGGAAAAAACCGGGCCGGATCCGGCCTCTGAAACGGCCTGCCGCGGAAAAACCGGGCCGGATCCGGCCTCCGAAACGGCGTGTGGCGGAAAAACCGGGCCGGATCCGGCCTCCGAAACGGCGTGCGGCGGAAAAACCGGGCCGGATCCGGCCTCCGAAACGGCGTGCGGCGGAAAAACCGGGCCAGACCGGCCTCCGAAACGGCGTGCCGCGGAAAAACCGGGCCGGATCCGGCCTCCGAAACGGCGTGCGGCGGAAAAACCGGGCCGGATCCGGCCTCCGAAACGGCGTGCGGCGGAAAAACTGGGCCGGATCGGCCTCCGAAACGGGCGTGCGCGGAAAAACCGGGCCGGATCCGGCCTCCGAAACGTCGTGCGGCGGAAAAACCTGGCCGGATCCGGCCTCCGAAACGGCGTGCGGCGGAAAAACCGGGCCGGATCCGGCCTCCGAAACGGCGTGCCGCCGGAAAAACCGGGCCGGATCCGGCCTCCGAAACGGCCTGCCGCGGAAAAACCGGGCCGGATCCGGCCTCCGAAACAGCGTGCGGCGGAAAAACCGGGCTGGATCCCCCTCCGAAACGGCGTGCCGCGGAAAAACCGGGCCGGATCCGGCCTCCGAAACGGCGTGCGGCGGAAAAACCGGGCCGGATCCGGCCTCCGAAACGGCGTGCGGCGGAAAAACCGGGCCGGATCCGGCCTCCGAAACGGCGTGCGGCGGAAAAACCGGGCCGGATCCGGCCTCCGAAACGGCGTGCGGCGGAAAAACCGGGCCAGAAACGGCGTGCCGCGGAAAAAACCGGCCGGATCCGGCCTCCGAAACGGCGTGCCGCGGAAAAACCGGGCCGGATCCGGCCTCCAAAACGGCGTGCGGCGGAAAAACCGGGCCGGAAACGGCGTGCCGCGGAAAAACCGGGCCGGATCCGGCCTCCGAAACGGCGTGCCGCGGAAAAACCCGGGCCGGATCCGGCCTCCGAAACGGCGTGCGGCGGAAAAAACCGGGCCGGATCCGGCCTCCGAAACGGCGTGCGGCGGAAAAACCGGGCCAGACCGGCCTCCGAAACGGCCTGCCGCGGAAAAACCGGGCCGGATCCAGCCTCCGAAACGGCGTGCGGCGGAAAAACCGGGCCGGATCCGGCCTCCGAAACGGCGTGCGGC
The DNA here is from genome assembly GCF_949628215.1 of Phalacrocorax aristotelis. Classification (NCBI taxonomy): domain Eukaryota; kingdom Metazoa; phylum Chordata; class Aves; order Suliformes; family Phalacrocoracidae; genus Phalacrocorax; species Phalacrocorax aristotelis. Next base: position 66,656 of record NW_027441284.1, on the reverse strand, counting down.
GGAAAAACCGGGCCGGATCCGGCCTCCGAACGGCGTGCGGCGGAAAAACCGGGCCGGATCCGGCCTCCGAAACGGCGTGCGGCGGGAAAAACCGGGCCGGATCCGGCCTCCGAAACGGCGTGCGGCGGAAAAAACCGGGCCGGATCCGGCCTCCGAAACGGCGTGCGGCGGAAAAAACCGGGCCAGATCCGGCCTCCGAAACGGCGTGCCGCGGAAAAACCGGGCCGGATCCGGCCTCCGAAACGGCGTGCGGCGGAAAAACCGGGCCGGATCCGGCCTCCGAAACGGCCTGCCGCGGAAAAACCGGGCCGGATCCGGCCTCCGAAACGGCGTGCCGCAGAAAAACCGGGCCGGATCCGGCCTCCGAAACGGCGTGCGGCGGAAAAACCGGGCCGGATCCGGCCTCTGAAACGGCCTGCCGCGGAAAAACCGGGCCGGATCCGGCCTCCGAAACGGCGTGCCGCGGAAAAACCGGGCCGGATCCGGCCTCCGAAACGGCGTGCGGCGGAAAAACCGGGCCGGATCCGGCCTCCGAAACGGCGTGCGGCGGAAAAACCGGGCTGGATCCGGCCTCCGAAACGGCGTGCCGCGGAAAAACCGGGCCGGATCCGGCCTCCGAAACGGCGTGCGGCGGAAAAACCGGGCCGGATCCGGCCTCCGAAACGGCGTGCGGCGGAAAAACCGGGCCAGAAACGGCGTGCCGCGGAAAAAACCGGGCCGGATCCGGCCTCCGAAACGGCGTGCCGCGGAAAAACCGGGCCGGATCCGGCCTCCGAAACGGCGTGCGGCGGAAAAACCGGGCCGGATCCGGCCTCCGAAACGGCGTGCGGCGGAAAAACCGGGCTGGATCCGGCCTCCGAAACGGCGTGCCGCGGAAAAACCGGGCCGGATCCGGCCTCCGAAACGGCGTGCGGCGGAAAAACCGGGCCGGATCCGGCCTCCGAAACGGCGTGCGGCGGAAAAACCGGGCCAGAAACGGCGTGCCGCGGAAAAAACCGGGCCGGATCCGGCCTCCGAAACGGCGTGCGGCGGAAAAACCGGGCCAGAAACGGCGTGCCGCGGAAAAAACCGGGCCGGATCCGGCCTCCGAAATGGCGTGCCGCGGAAAAACCGGGCCGGAAACGGCATGCCGCGGAAAAACCGGGCCGGATCCGGCCTCTGAAACGGCGTGCTGCGGAAAAACCGGGCCGGATCCGGCCTCCGAAACGGCGTGCCGCGGAAAAAGCGGGCCGGAAACGGCGTGCCGCGGAAAAACCGGGCCGGATCCGGCCTCCGAAACGGCGTGCGGCGGAAAAACCGGGCCGGATCCGGCCTCCGAAACGGCGTGCCGCGGAAAAACCGGGCCGGATCCGGCCTCCGAAACGGCGTGCGGCGGAAAAACCGGGCCGGATCCGGCCTCCGAAACGGCGTGCGGCGGAAAAACCGGGCCGGACCGGCCTCCGAAACGGCCTGCCGCGGAAAAACCGGGCCGGATCCGGCCTCCGAAACGGCCTGCCGCGGAAAAACCGGGCCGGATCCGGCCTCCGAAACGGCGTGCGGCGGAAAAACCGGGCCGGATCCGGCCTCCGAAACGGCCTGCCGCGGAAAAACCAGGCCGGATCCGGCCTCCGAAACGGCGTGCCGCAGAAAAACCGGGCCGGATCCGGCCTCCGAAACGGCGTGCGGCGGAAAAACCGGGCCGGATCCGGCCTCCGAAACGGCCTGCCGCGGAAAAACCGGGCCGGATCCGGCCTCCGAAACGGCGTGCCGCGGAATAACCGGGCCGGAAACGGCGTGCCGCGGAAAAACCGGGCCGGATCCGGCCTCCGAAACGGCGCGCCGCGGAAAAACCGGGCCGGATCCGGCCTCCGAAATGGCGTGCCGCGGAAAAACCGGGCCGGATCCGGCCTCTGAAACGGCGTGCTGCGGAAAAACCGGGCCGGATCCGGCCTCCGAAACGGCGTGCCGCGGAAAAAGCGGGCCGGAAACGGCGTGCCGCGGAAAAACCGGGCCGGATCCGGCCTCCGAAACGGCGTGCCGCGGATAAACCGGGCCGGATCCGGCCTCCGAAACGGCGTGCCGCGGAAAAACCGGGCCGGATCCGGCCTCCGAAACGGCGTGCGGCGGAAAAACCGGGCCGGATCCGGCCTCCGAAACGGCGTGCGGCGGAAAAACCGGGCCGGATCCGGCCTCCGAAACGGCGTGCCGCGGAAAAACCGGGCCAGACCGGCCTCCGAAACGGCCTGCCGCGGAAAAACCGGGCCGGATCCAGCCTCCGAAACGGCGTGCGGCGGAAAAACCGGGCCGGATCCGGCCTCCGAAACGGCGTGCGGCGGAAAAACCGGGCCGGATCCGGCCTCCGAAACGGCGTGCCGCGGAAAAACCGGGCCGGATCCGGCCTCCGAAACGGCGTGCGGCGGAAAAACCGGGCCGGATCCGGCCTCCGAAACGGCGTGCGGCGGAAAAACCGGGCCGGATCCGGCCTCCGAAACGGCGTGCGGCGGAAAAACCGGGCCGGATCCGGACTCCGAAACGGCGTGCGGCGGAAAAACCGGGCCGGATCCGGCCTCCGAAACGGCGTGCGGCGGAAAAACCGGGCCGGATCCGGCCTCCGAAACGGCCTGCCGCGGAAAAACCGGGCCGGATCCGGCCTCCGAAACGGCGTGCGGCGGAAAAACCGGGCTGGATCCCCCCTCCGAAACGGCGTGCCGCGGAAAAACCGGGCCGGATCCGGCCTCCGAAACGGCGTGCGGCGGAAAAACCGGGCCGGATCCGGCCTCCGAAACGGCGTGCGGCGGAAAAACCGGGCCGGATCCGGCCTCCGAAACGGCGTGCGGCGGAAAAACCGGGCCAGAAACGGCGTGCCGCGGAAAAAACCGGGCCGGATCCGGCCTCCGAAACGGCGTGCCGCGGAAAAACCGGGCCGGATCCGGCCTCCAAAACGGCGTGCGGCGGAAAAACCGGGCCGGAAACGGCGTGCCGCGGAAAAACCGGGCCGGATCCGGCCTCCGAAACGGCGTGCCGCGGAAAAACCGGGCCGGATCCGGCCTCCGAAACGGCGTGCCGCGGAAAAACCGGGCCGGATCCGGCCTCCGAAACGGCGTGCGGCGGAAAAACCGGGCCAGACCGGCCTCCGAAACGGCCTGCCGCGGAAAAACCGGGCCGGATCCAGCCTCCGAAACGGCGTGCGGCGGAAAAACCGGGCCGGATCCGGCCTCCGAAACGGCGTGCGGCGGAAAAACCGGGCCGGATCCGGCCTCCGAAACGGCGTGCGGCGGAAAAACCGGGCCGGATCCGGCCTCCGAAACGGCGTGCGGCGGAAAAACCGGGCCGGATCCGGCCTCCGAAACGGCGTGCGGCGGAAAAACCGGGCCGGATCCGGCCTCCGAAACGGCGTGCGGCGGAAAAACCGGGCCAGATCCGGCCTCCGAAACGGCGTGCCGCGGAAAAACCGGGCCGGATCCGGCCTCCGAAACGGCGTGCGGCGGAAAAACCGGGCCGGATCCGGCCTCCGAAACGGCCTGCCGCGGAAAAACCGGGCCGGATCCGGCCTCCGAAACGGCGTGCCGCAGAAAAACCGGGCCGGATCCGGCCTCCGAAACGGCGTGCGGCGGAAAAACCGGGCCGGATCCGGCCTCTGAAACGGCCTGCCGCGGAAAAACCGGGCCGGATCCGGCCTCCGAAACGGCGTGCGGCGGAAAAACTGGGCCGGATCCGGCCTCCGAAACGGCGTGCGGCGGAAAAACTGGGCCGGATCCGGCCTCCGAAACGGCGTGCCGCGGAAAAACCGGGCCGGATCCGGCCTCCGAAACGGCGTGCCGCGGAAAAACCGGGCCGGATCCGGCCTCCGAAACGGCGTGCGGCGGAAAAACCGGGCCGGATCCGGCCTCCGAAACGGCGTGCCGCGGAAAAACCGGGCCGGATCCGGCCTCCGAAACGGCGTGCGGCGGAAAAACCGGGCCGGATCCGGCCTCCGAAACGGCGTGCGGCGGAAAAACCGGGCCAGAAACGGCGTGCCGCGGAAAAAACCGGGCCGGATCCGGCCTCCGAAACGGCGTGCGGCGGAAAAACCGGGCCAGAAACGGCGTGCCGCGGAAAAAACCGGGCCGGATCCGGCCTCCGAAATGGCGTGCCGCGGAAAAACCGGGCCGGAAACGGCATGCCGCGGAAAAACCGGGCCGGATCCGGCCTCTGAAACGGCGTGCTGCGGAAAAACCGGGCCGGATCCGGCCTCCGAAACGGCGTGCCGCGGAAAAAGCGGGCCGGAAACGGCGTGCCGCGGAAAAACCGGGCCGGATCCGGCCTCCGAAACGGCGTGCGGCGGAAAAACCGGGCCGGATCCGGCCTCCGAAACGGCGTGCGGCGGAAAAACCGGGCCGGATCCGGCCTCCGAAACGGCGTGCGGCGGAAAAACCGGGCCGGATCCGGCCTCCGAAACGGCGTGCGGCGGAAAAACCGGGCCGGACCGGCCTCCGAAACGGCCTGCCGCGGAAAAACCGGGCCGGATCCGGCCTCCGAAACGGCCTGCCGCGGAAAAACCGGGCCGGATCCGGCCTCCGAAACGGCGTGCCGCGGAAAAACCGGGCCGGATCCGGCCTCCGAAACGGCCTGCCGCGGAAAAACCGGGCCGGATCCGGCCTCCGAAACGGCGTGCCGCAGAAAAACCGGGCCGGATCCGGCCTCCGAAACGGCGTGCGGCGGAAAAACCGGGCCGGATCCGGCCTCCGAAACGGCCTGCCGCGGAAAAACCGGGCCGGATCCGGCCTCCGAAACGGCGTGCCGCGGAATAACCGGGCCGGAAACGGCGTGCCGCGGAAAAACCGGGCCGGATCCGGCCTCCGAAACGGCGTGCGGCGGAAAAACCGGGCCGGATCCGGCCTCCGAAATGGCGTGCCGCGGAAAAACCGGGCCGGATCCGGCCTCTGAAACGGCGTGCTGCGGAAAAACCGGGCCGGATCCGGCCTCCGAAACGGCGTGCCGCGGAAAAACCGGGCCGGAAACGGCGTGCCGCGGAAAAACCGGGCCGGATCCGGCCTCCGAAACGGCGTGCCGCGGATAAACCGGGCCGGATCCGGCCTCCGAAACGGCGTGCCGCGGAAAAACCGGGCCGGATCCGGCCTCCGAAACGGCGTGCGGCGGAAAAACCGGGCCGGATCCGGCCTCCGAAACGGCGTGCGGCGGAAAAACCGGGCCGGATCCGGCCTCCGAAACGGCGTGCGGCGGAAAAACCGGGCCAGACCGGCCTCCGAAACGGCCTGCCGCGGAAAAACCGGGCCGGATCCGGCCTCCGAAACGGCGTGCGGCGGAAAAACCGGGCCGGATCCGGCCTCCGAAACGGCGTGCGGCGGAAAAACCGGGCCGGATCCGGCCTCCGAAACGGCGTGCCGCGGAAAAACCGGGCCGGATCCGGCCTCCGAAACGGCGTGCGGCGGAAAAACCGGGCCGGATCCGGCCTCCGAAACGGCGTGCGGCGGAAAAACCGGGCCGGATCCGGCCTCCGAAACGGCGTGCGGCGGAAAAACCGGGCCGGATCCGGACTCCGAAACGGCGTGCGGCGGAAAAACCGGGCCGGATCCGGCCTCCGAAACGGCGTGCGGCGGAAAAACCGGGCCGGATCCGGCCTCCGAAACGGCGTGCCGCGGAAAAACCGGGCCGGATCCGGCCTCCGAAACGGCGTGCGGCGGAAAAACCGGGCCGGATCCGGCCTCCGAAACGGCGTGCCGCGGAAAAACCGGGCCGGATCCGGCCTCCGAAACGGCGTGCGGCGGAAAAACCGGGCCGGATCCGGCCTCCGAAACGGCGTGCGGCGGAAAAACCGGGCCAGAAACGGCGTGCCGCGGAAAAAACCGGGCCGGATCCGGCCTCCGAAACGGCGTGCGGCGGAAAAACCGGGCCAGAAACGGCGTGCCGCGGAAAAAACCGGGCCGGATCCGGCCTCCGAAATGGCGTGCCGCGGAAAAACCGGGCCGGAAACGGCATGCCGCGGAAAAACCGGGCCGGATCCGGCCTCTGAAACGGCGTGCTGCGGAAAAACCGGGCCGGATCCGGCCTCCGAAACGGCGTGCCGCGGAAAAAGCGGGCCGGAAACGGCGTGCCGCGGAAAAACCGGGCCGGATCCGGCCTCCGAAACGGCGTGCGGCGGAAAAACCGGGCCGGATCCGGCCTCCGAAACGGCGTGCGGCGGAAAAACCGGGCCGGATCCGGCCTCCGAAACGGCGTGCCGCGGAAAAACCGGGCCGGATCCGGCCTCCGAAACGGCGTGCGGCGGAAAAACCGGGCCGGATCCGGCCTCCGAAACGGCGTGCGGCGGAAAAACCGGGCCGGACCGGCCTCCGAAACGGCCTGCCGCGGAAAAACCGGGCCGGATCCGGCCTCCGAAACGGCCTGCCGCGGAAAAACCGGGCCGGATCCGGCCTCCGAAACGGCGTGCGGCGGAAAAACCGGGCCGGATCCGGCCTCCGAAACGGCCTGCCGCGGAAAAACCGGGCCGGATCCGGCCTCCGAAACGGCGTGCCGCAGAAAAACCGGGCCGGATCCGGCCTCCGAAACGGCGTGCGGCGGAAAAACCGGGCCGGATCCGGCCTCCGAAACGGCCTGCCGCGGAAAAACCGGGCCGGATCCGGCCTCCGAAACGGCGTGCCGCGGAATAACCGGGCCGGAAACGGCGTGCCGCGGAAAAACCGGGCCGGATCCGGCCTCCGAAACGGCGTGCCGCGGAAAAACCGGGCCGGATCCGGCCTCCGAAATGGCGTGCCGCGGAAAAACCGGGCCGGATCCGGCCTCTGAAACGGCGTGCTGCGGAAAAACCGGGCCGGATCCGGCCTCCGAAACGGCGTGCCGCGGAAAAAGCGGGCCGGAAACGGCGTGCCGCGGAAAAACCGGGCCGGATCCGGCCTCCGAAACGGCGTGCCGCGGATAAACCGGGCCGGATCCGGCCTCCGAAACGGCGTGCCGCGGAAAAACCGGGCCGGATCCGGCCTCCGAAACGGCGTGCGGCGGAAAAACCGGGCCGGATCCGGCCTCCGAAACGGCGTGCGGCGGAAAAACCGGGCCGGATCCGGCCTCCGAAACGGCGTGCGGCGGAAAAACCGGGCCAGACCGGCCTCCGAAACGGCCTGCCGCGGAAAAACCGGGCCGGATCCGGCCTCCGAAACGGCGTGCGGCGGAAAAACCGGGCCGGATCCGGCCTCCGAAACGGCGTGCTGCGGAAAAACCGGGCCGGATCCGGCCTCCGAAACGGCGTGCCGCGGAAAAAGCGGGCCGGATCCGGCCTCCGAAACGGCGTGCGGCGGAAAAACCGGGCCGGATCCGGCCTCCGAAACGGCGTGCGGCGGAAAAACCGGGCCGGATCCGGCCTCCGAAACGGCGTGCGGCGGAAAAACCGGGCCGGATCCGGACTCCGAAACGGCGTGCGGCGGAAAAACCGGGCCGGATCCGGCCTCCGAAACGGCGTGCGGCGGAAAAACCGGGCCGGATCCGGCCTCCGAAACGGCCTGCCGCGGAAAAACCGGGCCGGATCCGGCCTCCGAAACGGCGTGCGGCGGAAAAACCGGGCCGGATCCGGCCTCCGAAACGGCCTGCCGCGGAAAAACCGGGCCGGATCCGGCCTCCGAAACGGCGTGCGGCGGAAAAACCGGGCCGGATCCGGCCTCCGAAACGGCGTGCGGCGGAAAAACCGGGCCAGACCGGCCTCCGAAACGGCCTGCCGCGGAAAAACCGGGCCGGATCCGGCCTCCGAAACGGCGTGCGGCGGAAAAACCGGGCCGGATCCGGCCTCCGAAACGGCGTGCGGCGGAAAAACCGGGCCGGATCCGGCCTCCGAAACGGCGTGCCGCGGAAAAACCGGGCCGGATCCGGCCTCCGAAACGGCGTGCGGCGGAAAAACCGGGCCGGATCCGGCCTCCGAAACGGCGTGCGGCGGAAAAACCGGGCCGGATCCGGCCTCCGAAACGGCGTGCGGCGGAAAAACCGGGCCGGATCCGGACTCCGAAACGGCGTGCGGCGGAAAAACCGGGCCGGATCCGGCCTCCGAAACGGCGTGCGGCGGAAAAACCGGGCCGGATCCGGCCTCCGAAACGGCGTGCCGCGGAAAAACCGGGCCGGATCCGGCCTCCGAAACGGCGTGCGGCGGAAAAACCGGGCCGGATCCGGCCTCCGAAACGGCGTGCCGCGGAAAAACCGGGCCGGATCCGGCCTCCGAAACGGCGTGCGGCGGAAAAACCGGGCCGGATCCGGCCTCCGAAACGGCGTGCGGCGGAAAAACCGGGCCAGAAACGGCGTGCCGCGGAAAAAACCGGGCCGGATCCGGCCTCCGAAACGGCGTGCGGCGGAAAAACCGGGCCAGAAACGGCGTGCCGCGGAAAAAACCGGGCCGGATCCGGCCTCCGAAATGGCGTGCCGCGGAAAAACCGGGCCGGAAACGGCATGCCGCGGAAAAACCGGGCCGGATCCGGCCTCTGAAACGGCGTGCTGCGGAAAAACCGGGCCGGATCCGGCCTCCGAAACGGCGTGCCGCGGAAAAAGCGGGCCGGAAACGGCGTGCCGCGGAAAAACCGGGCCGGATCCGGCCTCCGAAACGGCGTGCGGCGGAAAAACCGGGCCGGATCCGGCCTCCGAAACGGCGTGCGGCGGAAAAACCGGGCCGGATCCGGCCTCCGAAACGGCGTGCCGCGGAAAAACCGGGCCGGATCCGGCCTCCGAAACGGCGTGCGGCGGAAAAACCGGGCCGGATCCGGCCTCCGAAACGGCGTGCGGCGGAAAAACCGGGCCGGACCGGCCTCCGAAACGGCCTGCCGCGGAAAAACCGGGCCGGATCCGGCCTCCGAAACGGCCTGCCGCGGAAAAACCGGGCCGGATCCGGCCTCCGAAACGGCGTGCGGCGGAAAAACCGGGCCGGATCCGGCCTCCGAAACGGCCTGCCGCGGAAAAACCGGGCCGGATCCGGCCTCCGAAACGGCGTGCCGCAGAAAAACCGGGCCGGATCCGGCCTCCGAAACGGCGTGCGGCGGAAAAACCGGGCCGGATCCGGCCTCCGAAACGGCCTGCCGCGGAAAAACCGGGCCGGATCCGGCCTCCGAAACGGCGTGCCGCGGAATAACCGGGCCGGAAACGGCGTGCCGCGGAAAAACCGGGCCGGATCCGGCCTCCGAAACGGCGTGCCGCGGAAAAACCGGGCCGGATCCGGCCTCCGAAATGGCGTGCCGCGGAAAAACCGGGCCGGATCCGGCCTCTGAAACGGCGTGCTGCGGAAAAACCGGGCCGGATCCGGCCTCCGAAACGGCGTGCGGCGGAAAAAGCGGGCCGGAAACGGCGTGCCGCGGAAAAACCGGGCCGGATCCGGCCTCCGAAACGGCGTGCCGCGGATAAACCGGGCCGGATCCGGCCTCCGAAACGGCGTGCCGCGGAAAAACCGGGCCGGATCCGGCCTCCGAAACGGCGTGCGGCGGAAAAACCGGGCCGGATCCGGCCTCCGAAACGGCGTGCGGCGGAAAAACCGGGCCGGATCCGGCCTCCGAAACGGCGTGCGGCGGAAAAACCGGGCCAGACCGGCCTCCGAAACGGCCTGCCGCGGAAAAACCGGGCCGGATCCGGCCTCCGAAACGGCGTGCGGCGGAAAAACCGGGCCGGATCCGGCCTCCGAAACGGCCTGCCGCGGAAAAACCGGGCCGGATCCGGCCTCCGAAACGGCGTGCGGCGGAAAAACCGGGCCGGATCCGGCCTCCGAAACGGCCTGCCGCGGAAAAACCGGGCCGGATCCGGCCTCCGAAACGGCGTGCGGCGGAAAAACCGGGCCGGATCCGGCCTCTGAAACGGCCTGCCGCGGAAAAACCGGGCCGGATCCGGCCTCCGAAACGGCGTGTGGCGGAAAAACCGGGCCGGATCCGGCCTCCGAAACGGCGTGCGGCGGAAAAACCGGGCCGGATCCGGCCTCCGAAACGGCGTGCGGCGGAAAAACCGGGCCAGACCGGCCTCCGAAACGGCGTGCCGCGGAAAAACCGGGCCGGATCCGGCCTCCGAAACGGCGTGCGGCGGAAAAACCGGGCCGGATCCGGCCTCCGAAACGGCGTGCGGCGGAAAAACTGGGCCGGATCCGGCCTCCGAAACGGCGTGCCGCGGAAAAACCGGGCCGGATCCGGCCTCCGAAACGTCGTGCGGCGGAAAAACCGGGCCGGATCCGGCCTCCGAAACGGCGTGCGGCGGAAAAACCGGGCCGGATCCGGCCTCCGAAACGGCGTGCCGCGGAAAAACCGGGCCGGATCCGGCCTCCGAAACGGCCTGCCGCGGAAAAACCGGGCCGGATCCGGCCTCCGAAACGGCGTGCGGCGGAAAAACCGGGCTGGATCCCCCCTCCGAAACGGCGTGCCGCGGAAAAACCGGGCCGGATCCGGCCTCCGAAACGGCGTGCGGCGGAAAAACCGGGCCGGATCCGGCCTCCGAAACGGCGTGCGGCGGAAAAACCGGGCCGGATCCGGCCTCCGAAACGGCGTGCGGCGGAAAAACCGGGCCGGATCCGGCCTCCGAAACGGCGTGCGGCGGAAAAACCGGGCCAGAAACGGCGTGCCGCGGAAAAAACCGGGCCGGATCCGGCCTCCGAAACGGCGTGCCGCGGAAAAACCGGGCCGGATCCGGCCTCCAAAACGGCGTGCGGCGGAAAAACCGGGCCGGAAACGGCGTGCCGCGGAAAAACCGGGCCGGATCCGGCCTCCGAAACGGCGTGCCGCGGAAAAACCGGGCCGGATCCGGCCTCCGAAACGGCGTGCCGCGGAAAAACCGGGCCGGATCCGGCCTCCGAAACGGCGTGCGGCGGAAAAACCGGGCCAGACCGGCCTCCGAAACGGCCTGCCGCGGAAAAACCGGGCCGGATCCAGCCTCCGAAACGGCGTGCGGCGGAAAAACCGGGCCGGATCCGGCCTCCGAAACGGCGTGCGGCGGAAAAACCGGGCCGGATCCGGCCTCCGAAACGGCGTGCCGCGGAAAAACCGGGCCGGATCCGGCCTCCGAAACGGCGTGCGGCGGAAAAACCGGGCCGGATCCGGCCTCCGAAACGGCGTGCGGCGGAAAAACCGGGCCGGATCCGGCCTCCGAAACGGCGTGCGGCGGAAAAACCGGGCCGGATCCGGCCTCCGAAACGGCGTGCGGCGGAAAAACCGGGCCGGACCGGCCTCCGAAACGGCCTGCCGCGGAAAAACCGGGCCGGATCCGGCCTCCGAAACGGCCTGCCGCGGAAAAACCGGGCCGGATCCGGCCTCCGAAACGGCGTGCGGCGGAAAAACCGGGCCGGATCCGGCCTCCGAAACGGCCTGCCGCGGAAAAACCGGGCCGGATCCGGCCTCCGAAACGGCGTGCCGCAGAAAAACCGGGCCGGATCCGGCCTCCGAAATGGCGTGCCGCGGAAAAACCGGGCCGGATCCGGCCTCCGAAACGGCCTGCCGCGGAAAAACCGGGCCAGATCCGGCCTCCGAAACGGCGTGCCGCGGAATAACCGGGCCGGAAACGGCGTGCCGCGGAAAAACCGGGCCGGATCCGGCCTCCGAAACGGCGTGCCGCGGAAAAACCGGGCCGGATCCGGCCTCCGAAATGGCGTGCCGCGGAAAAACCGGGCCGGATCCGGCCTCTGAAACGGCGTGCTGCGGAAAAACCGGGCCGGATCCGGCCTCCGAAACGGCGTGCCGCGGAAAAAGCGGGCCGGAAACGGCGTGCCGCGGAAAAACCGGGCCGGATCCGGCCTCCGAAACGGCGTGCCGCGGATAAACCGGGCCGGATCCGGCCTCCGAAACGGCCTGCCGCGGAAAAACCGGGCCGGATCCGGCCTCCGAAACGGCGTGCGGCGGAAAAACCGGGCCGGATCCGGCCTCCGAAACGGCGTGCGGCGGAAAAACCGGGCCGGATCCGGCCTCCGAAACGGCGTGCGGCGGAAAAACCGGGCCAGACCGGCCTCCGAAACGGCCTGCCGCGGAAAAACCGGGCCGGATCCGGCCTCCGAAACGGCGTGCGGCGGAAAAACCGGGCCGGATCCGGCCTCCGAAACGGCGTGCCGCAGAAAAACCGGGCCGGATCCGGCCTCCGAAACGGCGTGCGGCGGAAAAACCGGGCCGGATCCGGCCTCTGAAACGGCCTGCCGCGGAAAAAACCGGGCCGGATCCGGCCTCCGAAACGGCGTGTGGCGGAAAAACCGGGCCGGATCCGGCCTCCGAAACGGCGTGCGGCGGAAAAACCGGGCCAGAAACGGCGTGCCGCGGAAAAAACCGGGCCGGATCCGGCCTCCGAAACGGCGTGCGGCGGAAAAACCGGGCCAGAAACGGCGTGCCGCGGAAAAAACCGGGCCGGATCCGGCCTCCGAAATGGCGTGCCCCGGAAAAACCGGGCCGGAAACGGCATGCCGCGGAAAAACCGGGCCGGATCCGGCCTCTGAAACGGCGTGCTGCGGAAAAACCGGGCCGGATCCGGCCTCCGAAACGGCGTGCCGCGGAAAAAGCGGGCCGGAAACGGCGTGCCGCGGAAAAACCGGGCCGGATCCGGCCTCCGAAACGGCGTGCGGCGGAAAAACCGGGCCGGATCCGGCCTCCGAAACGGCGTGCGGCGGAAAAACCGGGCCGGATCCGGCCTCCGAAACGGCGTGCGGCGGAAAAACCGGGCCGGATCCGGCCTCCGAAACGGCGTGCGGCGGAAAAACCGGGCCGGATCCGGCCTCCGAAACGGCGTGCGGCGGAAAAACCGGGCCGGACCGGCCTCCGAAACGGCCTGCCGCGGAAAAACCGGGCCGGATCCGGCCTCCGAAACGGCCTGCCGCGGAAAAACCGGGCCGGATCCGGCCTCCGAAACGGCGTGCGGCGGAAAAACCGGGCCGGATCCGGCCTCCGAAACGGCCTGCCGCGGAAAAACCGGGCCGGATCCGGCCTCCGAAACGGCGTGCCGCAGAAAAACCGGGCCGGATCCGGCCTCCGAAACGGCGTGCGGCGGAAAAACCGGGCCGGATCCGGCCTCCGAAACGGCCTGCCGCGGAAAAACCGGGCCGGATCCGGCCTCCGAAACGGCGTGCCGCGGAATAACCGGGCCGGAAACGGCGTGCCGCGGAAAAACCGGGCCGGATCCGGCCTCCGAAACGGCGTGCCGCGGAAAAACCGGGCCGGATCCGGCCTCCGAAATGGCGTGCCGCGGAAAAACCGGGCCGGATCCGGCCTCTGAAACGGCGTGCTGCGGAAAAACCGGGCCGGATCCGGCCTCCGAAACGGCGTGCCGCGGAAAAAGCGGGCCGGAAACGGCGTGCCGCGGAAAAACCGGGCCGGATCCGGCCTCCGAAACGGCGTGCCGCGGAAAAACCGGGCCGGATCCGGCCTCCGAAACGGCGTGCGGCGGAAAAACCGGGCCGGATCCGGCCTCCGAAACGGCGTGCGGCGGAAAAACCGGGCCGGATCCGGCCTCCGAAACGGCGTGCGGCGGAAAAACCGGGCCGGATCCGGCCTCCGAAACGGCGTGCGGCGGAAAAACCGGGCCAGACCGGCCTCCGAAACAGCCTGCCGCGGAAAAACCGGGCCGGATCCGGCCTCCGAAACGGCGTGCCGCGGCAAAACCGGGCCGGATCCGGCCTCCGAAACGGCGTGCGGCGGAAAAACCGGGCCGGATCCGGCCTCCGAAACGGCGTGCGGCGGAAAAACCGGGCCGGATCCGGCCTCCGAAACGGCGTGCGGCGGAAAAACCGGGCCGGATCCGGCCTCCGAAACGGCGTGCGGCGGAAAAACCGGGCCGGATCCGGCCTCCGAAACGGCGTGCCGCGGAAAAACCGGGCCGGATCCGGCCTCCGAAACGGCGTGCTGCGGAAAAACCGGGCCGGATCCGGCCTCCGAAACGGCGTGCCGCGGAAAAAGCGGGCCGGAAACGGCGTGCCGCGGAAAAACCGGGCCGGATCCGGCCTCCGAAACGGCGTGCGGCGGAAAAACCGGGCCGGATCCGGCCTCCGAAACGGCGTGCGGCGGAAAAACCGGGCCGGATCCGGCCTCCGAAACGGCGTGCGGCGGAAAAACCGGGCCGGATCCGGCCTCCGAAACGGCGTGCGGCGGAAAAACCGGGCCGGATCCGGCCTCCGAAACGGCGTGCGGCGGAAAAACCGGGCCGGACCGGCCTCCGAAACGGCCTGCCGCGGAAAAACCGGGCCGGATCCGGCCTCCGAAACGGCCTGCCGCGGAAAAACCGGGCCGGATCCGGCCTCCGAAACGGCGTGCGGCGGAAAAACCGGGCCGGATCCGGCCTCCGAAACGGCCTGCCGCGGAAAAACCGGGCCGGATCCGGCCTCCGAAACGGCGTGCCGCAGAAAAACCGGGCCGGATCCGGCCTCCGAAACGGCGTGCGGCGGAAAAACCGGGCCGGATCCGGCCTCCGAAACGGCCTGCCGCGGAAAAACCGGGCCGGATCCGGCCTCCGAAACGGCGTGCCGCGGAATAACCGGGCCGGAAACGGCGTGCCGCGGAAAAACCGGGCCGGATCCGGCCTCCGAAACGGCGTGCGGCGGAAAAACCGGGCCGGATCCGGCCTCCGAAATGGCGTGCCGCGGAAAAACCGGGCCGGATCCGGCCTCTGAAACGGCGTGCTGCGGAAAAACCGGGCCGGATCCGGCCTCCGAAACGGCGTGCCGCGGAAAAACCGGGCCGGAAACGGCGTGCCGCGGAAAAACCGGGCCGGATCCGGCCTCCGAAACGGCGTGCCGCGGATAAACCGGGCCGGATCCGGCCTCCGAAACGGCGTGCCGCGGAAAAACCGGGCCGGATCCGGCCTCCGAAACGGCGTGCGGCGGAAAAACCGGGCCGGATCCGGCCTCCGAAACGGCGTGCGGCGGAAAAACCGGGCCGGATCCGGCCTCCGAAACGGCGTGCGGCGGAAAAACCGGGCCAGACCGGCCTCCGAAACGGCCTGCCGCGGAAAAACCGGGCCGGATCCGGCCTCCGAAACGGCGTGCGGCGGAAAAACCGGGCCGGATCCGGCCTCCGAAACGGCGTGCGGCGGAAAAACCGGGCCGGATCCGGCCTCCGAAACGGCGTGCCGCGGAAAAACCGGGCCGGATCCGGCCTCCGAAACGGCGTGCGGCGGAAAAACCGGGCCGGATCCGGCCTCTGAAACGGCCTGCCGCGGAAAAACCGGGCCGGATCCGGCCTCCGAAACGGCGTGTGGCGGAAAAACCGGGCCGGATCCGGCCTCCGAAACGGCGTGCGGCGGAAAAACCGGGCCGGATCCGGCCTCCGAAACGGCGTGCGGCGGAAAAACCGGGCCAGACCGGCCTCCGAAACGGCGTGCCGCGGAAAAACCGGGCCGGATCCGGCCTCCGAAACGGCGTGCGGCGGAAAAACCGGGCCGGATCCGGCCTCCGAAACGGCGTGCGGCGGAAAAACTGGGCCGGATCCGGCCTCCGAAACGGCGTGCCGCGGAAAAACCGGGCCGGATCCGGCCTCCGAAACGTCGTGCGGCGGAAAAACCGGGCCGGATCCGGCCTCCGAAACGGCGTGCGGCGGAAAAACCGGGCCGGATCCGGCCTCCGAAACGGCGTGCCGCGGAAAAACCGGGCCGGATCCGGCCTCCGAAACGGCCTGCCGCGGAAAAACCGGGCCGGATCCGGCCTCCGAAACGGCGTGCGGCGGAAAAACCGGGCTGGATCCCCCCTCCGAAACGGCGTGCCGCGGAAAAACCGGGCCGGATCCGGCCTCCGAAACGGCGTGCGGCGGAAAAACCGGGCCGGATCCGGCCTCCGAAACGGCGTGCGGCGGAAAAACCGGGCCGGATCCGGCCTCCGAAACGGCGTGCGGCGGAAAAACCGGGCCGGATCCGGCCTCCGAAACGGCGTGCGGCGGAAAAACCGGGCCAGAAACGGCGTGCCGCGGAAAAAACCGGGCCGGATCCGGCCTCCGAAACGGCGTGCCGCGGAAAAACCGGGCCGGATCCGGCCTCCAAAACGGCGTGCGGCGGAAAAACCGGGCCGGAAACGGCGTGCCGCGGAAAAACCGGGCCGGATCCGGCCTCCGAAACGGCGTGCCGCGGAAAAACCGGGCCGGATCCGGCCTCCGAAACGGCGTGCCGCGGAAAAACCGGGCCGGATCCGGCCTCCGAAACGGCGTGCGGCGGAAAAACCGGGCCAGACCGGCCTCCGAAACGGCCTGCCGCGGAAAAACCGGGCCGGATCCAGCCTCCGAAACGGCGTGCGGCGGAAAAACCGGGCCGGATCCGGCCTCCGAAACGGCGTGCGGCGGAAAAACCGGGCCGGATCCGGCCTCCGAAACGGCGTGCCGCGGAAAAACCGGGCCGGATCCGGCCTCCGAAACGGCGTGCGGCGGAAAAACCGGGCCGGATCCGGCCTCCGAAACGGCGTGCGGCGGAAAAACCGGGCCGGATCCGGCCTCCGAAACGGCGTGCGGCGGAAAAACCGGGCCGGATCCGGCCTCCGAAACGGCGTGCGGCGGAAAAACCGGGCCGGACCGGCCTCCGAAACGGCCTGCCGCGGAAAAACCGGGCCGGATCCGGCCTCCGAAACGGCCTGCCGCGGAAAAACCGGGCCGGATCCGGCCTCCGAAACGGCGTGCGGCGGAAAAACCGGGCCGGATCCGGCCTCCGAAACGGCCTGCCGCGGAAAAACCGGGCCGGATCCGGCCTCCGAAACGGCGTGCCGCAGAAAAACCGGGCCGGATCCGGCCTCCGAAATGGCGTGCCGCGGAAAAACCGGGCCGGATCCGGCCTCCGAAACGGCCTGCCGCGGAAAAACCGGGCCAGATCCGGCCTCCGAAACGGCGTGCCGCGGAATAACCGGGCCGGAAACGGCGTGCCGCGGAAAAACCGGGCCGGATCCGGCCTCCGAAACGGCGTGCCGCGGAAAAACCGGGCCGGATCCGGCCTCCGAAATGGCGTGCCGCGGAAAAACCGGGCCGGATCCGGCCTCTGAAACGGCGTGCTGCGGAAAAACCGGGCCGGATCCGGCCTCCGAAACGGCGTGCCGCGGAAAAAGCGGGCCGGAAACGGCGTGCCGCGGAAAAACCGGGCCGGATCCGGCCTCCGAAACGGCGTGCCGCGGATAAACCGGGCCGGATCCGGCCTCCGAAACGGCCTGCCGCGGAAAAACCGGGCCGGATCCGGCCTCCGAAACGGCGTGCGGCGGAAAAACCGGGCCGGATCCGGCCTCCGAAACGGCGTGCGGCGGAAAAACCGGGCCGGATCCGGCCTCCGAAACGGCGTGCGGCGGAAAAACCGGGCCAGACCGGCCTCCGAAACGGCCTGCCGCGGAAAAACCGGGCCGGATCCGGCCTCCGAAACGGCGTGCGGCGGAAAAACCGGGCCGGATCCGGCCTCCGAAACGGCGTGCCGCAGAAAAACCGGGCCGGATCCGGCCTCCGAAACGGCGTGCGGCGGAAAAACCGGGCCGGATCCGGCCTCTGAAACGGCCTGCCGCGGAAAAACCGGGCCGGATCCGGCCTCCGAAACGGCGTGTGGCGGAAAAACCGGGCCGGATCCGGCCTCCGAAACGGCGTGCGGCGGAAAAACCGGGCCAGAAACGGCGTGCCGCGGAAAAAACCGGGCCGGATCCGGCCTCCGAAACGGCGTGCGGCGGAAAAACCGGGCCAGAAACGGCGTGCCGCGGAAAAAACCGGGCCGGATCCGGCCTCCGAAATGGCGTGCCCCGGAAAAACCGGGCCGGAAACGGCATGCCGCGGAAAAACCGGGCCGGATCCGGCCTCTGAAACGGCGTGCTGCGGAAAAACCGGGCCGGATCCGGCCTCCGAAACGGCGTGCCGCGGAAAAAGCGGGCCGGAAACGGCGTGCCGCGGAAAAACCGGGCCGGATCCGGCCTCCGAAACGGCGTGCGGCGGAAAAACCGGGCCGGATCCGGCCTCCGAAACGGCGTGCGGCGGAAAAACCGGGCCGGATCCGGCCTCCGAAACGGCGTGCGGCGGAAAAACCGGGCCGGATCCGGCCTCCGAAACGGCGTGCGGCGGAAAAACCGGGCCGGATCCGGCCTCCGAAACGGCGTGCGGCGGAAAAACCGGGCCGGACCGGCCTCCGAAACGGCCTGCCGCGGAAAAACCGGGCCGGATCCGGCCTCCGAAACGGCCTGCCGCGGAAAAACCGGGCCGGATCCGGCCTCCGAAACGGCGTGCGGCGGAAAAACCGGGCCGGATCCGGCCTCCGAAACGGCCTGCCGCGGAAAAACCGGGCCGGATCCGGCCTCCGAAACGGCGTGCCGCAGAAAAACCGGGCCGGATCCGGCCTCCGAAACGGCGTGCGGCGGAAAAACCGGGCCGGATCCGGCCTCCGAAACGGCCTGCCGCGGAAAAACCGGGCCGGATCCGGCCTCCGAAACGGCGTGCCGCGGAATAACCGGGCCGGAAACGGCGTGCCGCGGAAAAACCGGGCCGGATCCGGCCTCCGAAACGGCGTGCCGCGGAAAAACCGGGCCGGATCCGGCCTCCGAAATGGCGTGCCGCGGAAAAACCGGGCCGGATCCGGCCTCTGAAACGGCGTGCTGCGGAAAAACCGGGCCGGATCCGGCCTCCGAAACGGCGTGCCGCGGAAAAAGCGGGCCGGAAACGGCGTGCCGCGGAAAAACCGGGCCGGATCCGGCCTCCGAAACGGCGTGCCGCGGAAAAACCGGGCCGGATCCGGCCTCCGAAACGGCGTGCGGCGGAAAAACCGGGCCGGATCCGGCCTCCGAAACGGCGTGCGGCGGAAAAACCGGGCCGGATCCGGCCTCCGAAACGGCGTGCGGCGGAAAAACCGGGCCGGATCCGGCCTCCGAAACGGCGTGCGGCGGAAAAACCGGGCCAGACCGGCCTCCGAAACAGCCTGCCGCGGAAAAACCGGGCCGGATCCGGCCTCCGAAACGGCGTGCCGCGGCAAAACCGGGCCGGATCCGGCCTCCGAAACGGCGTGCGGCGGAAAAACCGGGCCGGATCCGGCCTCCGAAACGGCGTGCGGCGGAAAAACCGGGCCGGATCCGGCCTCCGAAACGGCGTGCGGCGGAAAAACCGGGCCGGATCCGGCCTCCGAAACGGCGTGCGGCGGAAAAACCGGGCCGGATCCGGCCTCCGAAACGGCGTGCCGCGGAAAAACCGGGCCGGATCCGGCCTCCGAAACGGCGTGCTGCGGAAAAACCGGGCCGGATCCGGCCTCCGAAACGGCGTGCCGCGGAAAAAGCGGGCCGGAAACGGCGTGCCGCGGAAAAACCGGGCCGGATCCGGCCTCCGAAACGGCGTGCGGCGGAAAAACCGGGCCGGATCCGGCCTCCGAAACGGCGTGCGGCGGAAAAACCGGGCCGGATCCGGCCTCCGAAACGGCGTGCGGCGGAAAAACCGGGCCGGATCCGGCCTCCGAAACGGCGTGCGGCGGAAAAACCGGGCCGGATCCGGCCTCCGAAACGGCGTGCGGCGGAAAAACCGGGCCGGACCGGCCTCCGAAACGGCCTGCCGCGGAAAAACCGGGCCGGATCCGGCCTCCGAAACGGCCTGCCGCGGAAAAACCGGGCCGGATCCGGCCTCCGAAACGGCGTGCGGCGGAAAAACCGGGCCGGATCCGGCCTCCGAAACGGCCTGCCGCGGAAAAACCGGGCCGGATCCGGCCTCCGAAACGGCGTGCCGCAGAAAAACCGGGCCGGATCCGGCCTCCGAAACGGCGTGCGGCGGAAAAACCGGGCCGGATCCGGCCTCCGAAACGGCCTGCCGCGGAAAAACCGGGCCGGATCCGGCCTCCGAAACGGCGTGCCGCGGAATAACCGGGCCGGAAACGGCGTGCCGCGGAAAAACCGGGCCGGATCCGGCCTCCGAAACGGCGTGCGGCGGAAAAACCGGGCCGGATCCGGCCTCCGAAATGGCGTGCCGCGGAAAAACCGGGCCGGATCCGGCCTCTGAAACGGCGTGCTGCGGAAAAACCGGGCCGGATCCGGCCTCCGAAACGGCGTGCCGCGGAAAAACCGGGCCGGAAACGGCGTGCCGCGGAAAAACCGGGCCGGATCCGGCCTCCGAAACGGCGTGCCGCGGATAAACCGGGCCGGATCCGGCCTCCGAAACGGCGTGCCGCGGAAAAACCGGGCCGGATCCGGCCTCCGAAACGGCGTGCGGCGGAAAAACCGGGCCGGATCCGGCCTCCGAAACGGCGTGCGGCGGAAAAACCGGGCCGGATCCGGCCTCCGAAACGGCGTGCGGCGGAAAAACCGGGCCAGACCGGCCTCCGAAACGGCCTGCCGCGGAAAAACCGGGCCGGATCCGGCCTCCGAAACGGCGTGCGGCGGAAAAACCGGGCCGGATCCGGCCTCCGAAACGGCGTGCGGCGGAAAAACCGGGCCGGATCCGGCCTCCGAAACGGCGTGCCGCGGAAAAACCGGGCCGGATCCGGCCTCCGAAACGGCGTGCGGCGGAAAAACCGGGCCGGATCCGGCCTCCGAAACGGCGTGCGGCGGAAAAACCGGGCCGGATCCGGCCTCCGAAACGGCGTGCGGCGGAAAAACCGGGCCGGATCCGGACTCCGAAACGGCGTGCGGCGGAAAAACCGGGCCGGATCCGGCCTCCGAAACGGCGTGCGGCGGAAAAACCGGGCCGGATCCGGCCTCCGAAACGGCGTGCCGCGGAAAAACCGGGCCGGATCCGGCCTCCGAAACGGCGTGCGGCGGAAAAACCGGGCCGGATCCGGCCTCCGAAACGGCGTGCCGCGGAAAAACCGGGCCGGATCCGGCCTCCGAAACGGCGTGCGGCGGAAAAACCGGGCCGGATCCGGCCTCCGAAACGGCGTGCGGCGGAAAAACCGGGCCAGAAACGGCGTGCCGCGGAAAAAACCGGGCCGGATCCGGCCTCCGAAACGGCGTGCGGCGGAAAAACCGGGCCAGAAACGGCGTGCCGCGGAAAAAACCGGGCCGGATCCGGCCTCCGAAATGGCGTGCCGCGGAAAAACCGGGCCGGAAACGGCATGCCGCGGAAAAACCGGGCCGGATCCGGCCTCTGAAACGGCGTGCTGCGGAAAAACCGGGCCGGATCCGGCCTCCGAAACGGCGTGCCGCGGAAAAAAGCGGGCCGGAAACGGCGTGCCGCGGAAAAACCGGGCCGGATCCGGCCTCCGAAACGGCGTGCGGCGGAAAAACCGGGCCGGATCCGGCCTCCGAAACGGCGTGCCGCGGAAAAAGCGGGCCGGAAACGGCGTGCCGCGGAAAAACCGGGCCGGATCCGGCCTCCGAAACGGCGTGCCGCGGATAAACCGGGCCGGATCCGGCCTCCGAAACGGCGTGCCGCGGAAAAACCGGGCCGGATCCGGCCTCCGAAACGGCGTGCGGCGGAAAAACCGGGCCGGATCCGGCCTCCGAAACGGCGTGCGGCGGAAAAACCGGGCCGGATCCGGCCTCCGAAACGGCGTGCGGCGGAAAAACCGGGCCAGACCGGCCTCCGAAACGGCCTGCCGCGGAAAAACCGGGCCGGATCCGGCCTCCGAAACGGCGTGCGGCGGAAAAACCGGGCCGGATCCGGCCTCCGAAACGGCGTGCGGCGG
Source organism: Phalacrocorax aristotelis (assembly GCF_949628215.1). Lineage (NCBI taxonomy): Eukaryota > Metazoa > Chordata > Aves > Suliformes > Phalacrocoracidae > Phalacrocorax > Phalacrocorax aristotelis. The sequence goes on along the minus strand of NW_027441284.1, from coordinate 45,179 downwards.
AAAAACCGGGCCGGATCCGGCCTCCGAAACGGCGTGCCGCGGAAAAACCGGGCCGGATCCGGCCTCCGAAACGGCGTGCGGCGGAAAAACCGGGCCGGATCCGGCCTCCGAAACGGCGTGCGGCGGAAAAACCGGGCCGGATCCGGCCTCCGAAACGGCGTGCGGCGGAAAAACCGGGCCGGATCCGGACTCCGAAACGGCGTGCGGCGGAAAAACCGGGCCGGATCCGGCCTCCGAAACGGCGTGCGGCGGAAAAACCGGGCCGGATCCGGCCTCCGAAACGGCCTGCCGCGGAAAAACCGGGCCGGATCCGGCCTCCGAAACGGCGTGCGGCGGAAAAACCGGGCCGGATCCGGCCTCCGAAACGGCCTGCCGCGGAAAAACCGGGCCGGATCCGGCCTCCGAAACGGCGTGCGGCGGAAAAACCGGGCCGGATCCGGCCTCTGAAACGGCGTGCGGCGGAAAAACCGGGCCGGATCCGGCCTCTGAAACGGCCTGCCGCGGAAAAACCGGGCCGGATCCGGCCTCCGAAACGGCGTGTGGCGGAAAAACCGGGCCGGATCCGGCCTCCGAAACGGCGTGCGGCGGAAAAAACCGGGCCGGATCCGGCCTCCGAAACGGCGTGCGGCGGAAAAACCGGGCCAGACCGGCCTCCGAAACGGCGTGCCGCGGAAAAACCGGGCCGGATCCGGCCTCCGAAACGGCGTGCGGCGGAAAAACCGGGCCGGATCCGGCCTCCGAAACGGCGTGCGGCGGAAAAACTGGGCCGGATCCGGCCTCCGAAACGGCGTGCCGCGGAAAAACCGGGCCGGATCCGGCCTCCGAAACGTCGTGCGGCGGAAAAACCGGGCCGGATCCGGCCTCCGAAACGGCGTGCGGCGGAAAAACCGGGCCGGATCCGGCCTCCGAAACGGCGTGCCGCGGAAAAACCGGGCCGGATCCGGCCTCCGAAACGGCCTGCCGCGGAAAAACCGGGCCGGATCCGGCCTCCGAAACGGCGTGCGGCGGAAAAACCGGGCTGGATCCCCCCTCCGAAACGGCGTGCCGCGGAAAAACCGGGCCGGATCCGGCCTCCGAAACGGCGTGCGGCGGAAAAACCGGGCCGGATCCGGCCTCCGAAACGGCGTGCGGCGGAAAAACCGGGCCGGATCCGGCCTCCGAAACGGCGTGCGGCGGAAAAACCGGGCCGGATCCGGCCTCCGAAACGGCGTGCGGCGGAAAAACCGGGCCAGAAACGGCGTGCCGCGGAAAAAACCGGGCCGGATCCGGCCTCCGAAACGGCGTGCCGCGGAAAAACCGGGCCGGATCCGGCCTCCAAAACGGCGTGCGGCGGAAAAACCGGGCCGGAAACGGCGTGCCGCGGAAAAACCGGGCCGGATCCGGCCTCCGAAACGGCGTGCCGCGGAAAAACCGGGCCGGATCCGGCCTCCGAAACGGCGTGCCGCGGAAAAACCGGGCCGGATCCGGCCTCCGAAACGGCGTGCGGCGGAAAAACCGGGCCAGACCGGCCTCCGAAACGGCCTGCCGCGGAAAAACCGGGCCGGATCCAGCCTCCGAAACGGCGTGCGGCGGAAAAACCGGGCCGGATCCGGCCTCCGAAACGGCGTGCGGCGGAAAAACCGGGCCGGATCCGGCCTCCGAAACGGCGTGCCGCGGAAAAACCGGGCCGGATCCGGCCTCCGAAACGGCGTGCGGCGGAAAAACCGGGCCGGATCCGGCCTCCGAAACGGCGTGCGGCGGAAAAACCGGGCCGGATCCGGCCTCCGAAACGGCGTGCGGCGGAAAAACCGGGCCGGATCCGGCCTCCGAAACGGCGTGCGGCGGAAAAACCGGGCCGGATCCGGCCTCCGAAACGGCGTGCGGCGGAAAAACCGGGCCGGACCGGCCTCCGAAACGGCCTGCCGCGGAAAAACCGGGCCGGATCCGGCCTCCGAAACGGCCTGCCGCGGAAAAACCGGGCCGGATCCGGCCTCCGAAACGGCGTGCGGCGGAAAAACCGGGCCGGATCCGGCCTCCGAAACGGCCTGCCGCGGAAAAACCGGGCCGGATCCGGCCTCCGAAACGGCGTGCCGCAGAAAAACCGGGCCGGATCCGGCCTCCGAAACGGCGTGCCGCGGAAAAACCGGGCCGGATCCGGCCTCCGAAACGGCCTGCCGCGGAAAAACCGGGCCAGATCCGGCCTCCGAAACGGCGTGCCGCGGAATAACCGGGCCGGAAACGGCGTGCCGCGGAAAAACCGGGCCGGATCCGGCCTCCGAAACGGCGTGCCGCGGAAAAACCGGGCCGGATCCGGCCTCCGAAATGGCGTGCCGCGGAAAAACCGGGCCGGATCCGGCCTCTGAAACGGCGTGCTGCGGAAAAACCGGGCCGGATCCGGCCTCCGAAACGGCGTGCCGCGGAAAAAGCGGGCCGGAAACGGCGTGCCGCGGAAAAACCGGGCCGGATCCGGCCTCCGAAACGGCGTGCCGCGGATAAACCGGGCCGGATCCGGCCTCCGAAACGGCCTGCCGCGGAAAAACCGGGCCGGATCCGGCCTCCGAAACGGCGTGCGGCGGAAAAACCGGGCCGGATCCGGCCTCCGAAACGGCGTGCGGCGGAAAAAACCGGGCCGGATCCGGCCTCCGAAACGGCGTGCGGCGGAAAAACCGGGCCAGACCGGCCTCCGAAACGGCCTGCCGCGGAAAAACCGGGCCGGATCCGGCCTCCGAAACGGCGTGCGGCGGAAAAACCGGGCCGGATCCGGCCTCCGAAACGGCGTGCCGCAGAAAAACCGGGCCGGATCCGGCCTCCGAAACGGCGTGCGGCGGAAAAACCGGGCCGGATCCGGCCTCTGAAACGGCCTGCCGCGGAAAAACCGGGCCGGATCCGGCCTCCGAAACGGCGTGTGGCGGAAAAACCGGGCCGGATCCGGCCTCCGAAACGGCGTGCGGCGGAAAAACCGGGCCAGAAACGGCGTGCCGCGGAAAAAACCGGGCCGGATCCGGCCTCCGAAACGGCGTGCGGCGGAAAAACCGGGCCAGAAACGGCGTGCCGCGGAAAAAACCGGGCCGGATCCGGCCTCCGAAATGGCGTGCCCCGGAAAAACCGGGCCGGAAACGGCATGCCGCGGAAAAACCGGGCCGGATCCGGCCTCTGAAACGGCGTGCTGCGGAAAAACCGGGCCGGATCCGGCCTCCGAAACGGCGTGCCGCGGAAAAAGCGGGCCGGAAACGGCGTGCCGCGGAAAAACCGGGCCGGATCCGGCCTCCGAAATGGCGTGCGGCGGAAAAACCGGGCCGGATCCGGCCTCCGAAACGGCGTGCGGCGGAAAAACCGGGCCGGATCCGGCCTCCGAAACGGCGTGCGGCGGAAAAACCGGGCCGGATCCGGCCTCCGAAACGGCGTGCGGCGGAAAAACCGGGCCGGATCCGGCCTCCGAAACGGCGTGCGGCGGAAAAACCGGGCCGGACCGGCCTCCGAAACGGCCTGCCGCGGAAAAACCGGGCCGGATCCGGCCTCCGAAACGGCCTGCCGCGGAAAAAACCGGGCCGGATCCGGCCTCCGAAACGGCGTGCGGCGGAAAAACCGGGCCGGATCCGGCCTCCGAAACGGCCTGCCGCGGAAAAACCGGGCCGGATCCGGCCTCCGAAACGGCGTGCCGCAGAAAAACCGGGCCGGATCCGGCCTCCGAAACGGCGTGCGGCGGAAAAACCGGGCCGGATCCGGCCTCCGAAACGGCCTGCCGCGGAAAAACCGGGCCGGATCCGGCCTCCGAAACGGCGTGCCGCGGAATAACCGGGCCGGAAACGGCGTGCCGCGGAAAAACCGGGCCGGATCCGGCCTCCGAAACGGCGTGCCGCGGAAAAACCGGGCCGGATCCGGCCTCCGAAATGGCGTGCCGCGGAAAAACCGGGCCGGATCCGGCCTCTGAAACGGCGTGCTGCGGAAATACCGGGCCGGATCCGGCCTCCGAAACGGCGTGCCGCGGAAAAAGCGGGCCGGAAACGGCGTGCCGCGGAAAAACCGGGCCGGATCCGGCCTCCGAAACGGCGTGCCGCGGAAAAACCGGGCCGGATCCGGCCTCCGAAACGGCGTGCGGCGGAAAAACCGGGCCGGATCCGGCCTCCGAAACGGCGTGCGGCGGAAAAACCGGGCCGGATCCGGCCTCCGAAACGGCGTGCGGCGGAAAAACCGGGCCGGATCCGGCCTCCGAAACGGCGTGCGGCGGAAAAACCGGGCCAGACCGGCCTCCGAAACAGCCTGCCGCGGAAAAACCGGGCCGGATCCGGCCTCCGAAACGGCGTGCCGCGGCAAAACCGGGCCGGATCCGGCCTCCGAAACGGCGTGCGGCGGAAAAACCGGGCCGGATCCGGCCTCCGAAACGGCGTGCGGCGGAAAAACCGGGCCGGATCCGGCCTCCGAAACGGCGTGCGGCGGAAAAACCGGGCCGGATCCGGCCTCCGAAACGGCGTGCGGCGGAAAAACCGGGCCGGATCCGGCCTCCGAAACGGCGTGCCGCGGAAAAACCGGGCCGGATCCGGCCTCCGAAACGGCGTGCGGCGGAAAAACCGGGCCGGATCCGGCCTCCGAAACGGCCTGCCGCGGAAAAACCGGGCCGGATCCGGCCTCCGAAACGGCGTGCCGCAGAAAAACCGGGCCGGATCCGGCCTCCGAAACGGCGTGCGGCGGAAAAACCGGGCCGGATCCGGCCTCCGAAACGGCGTGCGGCGGAAAAACCGGGCCGGATCCGGCCTCCGAAACGGCGTGCGGTGGAAAAACCGGGCCGGATCCGGCCTCCGAAACGGCGTGCGGCGGAAAAACCGGGCCGGATCCGGCCTCCGAAACGGCGTGCGGCGGAAAAACCGGGCCGGATCCGGCCTCCGAAACGGCGTGCGGCGGAAAAACCGGGCCGGACCGGCCTCCGAAACGGCCTGCCGCGGAAAAACCGGGCCGGATCCGGCCTCCGAAACGGCCTGCCGCGGAAAAACCGGGCCGGATCCGGCCTCCGAAACGGCGTGCGGCGGAAAAACCGGGCCGGATCCGGCCTCCGAAACGGCCTGCCGCGGAAAAACCGGGCCGGATCCGGCCTCCGAAACGGCGTGCCGCAGAAAAACCGGGCCGGATCCGGCCTCCGAAACGGCGTGCGGCGGAAAAAACCGGGCCGGATCCGGCCTCCGAAACGGCCTGCCGCGGAAAAACCGGGCCGGATCCGGCCTCCGAAACGGCGTGCCGCGGAATAACCGGGCCGGAAACGGCGTGCCGCGGAAAAACCGGGCCGGATCCGGCCTCCGAAACGGCGTGCCGCGGAAAAACCGGGCCGGATCCGGCCTCCGAAATGGCGTGCCGCGGAAAAACCGGGCCGGATCCGGCCTCTGAAACGGCGTGCTGCGGAAAAACCGGGCCGGATCCGGCCTCCGAAACGGCGTGCCGCGGAAAAAAGCGGGCCGGAAACGGCGTGCCGCGGAAAAACCGGGCCGGATCCGGCCTCCGAAACGGCGTGCCGCGGAAAAACCGGGCCGGATCCGGCCTCCGAAACGGCGTGCGGCGGAAAAACCGGGCCGGATCCGGCCTCCGAAACGGCGTGCGGCGGAAAAACCGGGCCGGATCCGGCCTCCGAAACGGCGTGCGGCGGAAAAACCGGGCCGGATCCGGCCTCCGAAACGGCGTGCGGCGGAAAAACCGGGCCAGACCGGCCTCCGAAACAGCCTGCCACGGAAAAACCGGGCCGGATCCGGCCTCCGAAACGGCGTGCCGCGGCAAAACCGGGCCGGATCCGGCCTCCGAAACGGCGTGCGGCGGAAAAACCGGGCCGGATCCGGCCTCCGAAACGGCGTGCGGCGGAAAAACCGGGCCGGATCCGGCCTCCGAAACGGCGTGCGGCGGAAAAACCGGGCCGGACCGGCCTCCGAAACGGCCTGCCGCGGAAAAACCGGGCCGGATCCGGCCTCCGAAACGGCGTGCCGCGGAAAAACCGGGCCGGATCCGGCCTCCGAAACGGCGTGCGGCGGAAAAACCGGGCGGATCCGGCCTCCGAAACGGCCTGCCGCGGAAAAACCGGGCCGGATCCGGCCTCCGAAACGGCGTGCCGCAGAAAAACCGGGCCGGATCCGGCCTCCGAAACGGCGTGCGGCGGAAAAACCGGGCCGGATCCGGCCTCTGAAACGGCCTGCCGCGGAAAAACCGGGCCGGATCCGGCCTCCGAAACGGCGTGTGGTGGAAAAAACCGGGCCGGATCCGGCCTCCGAAACGGCGTGCCGCGGAAAAACCGGGCCGGATCCGGCCTCCGAAACGGCGTGCGCAGGCGGAAAAAACCGGGCCGGATCCGGCCTCCGAAACGGCGTGCGGCGGAAAAACCGGGCCAGAAACGGCGTGCCGCGGAAAAAACCGGGCCGGATCCGGCCTCCGAAACGGCGTGCCGCGGAAAAACCGGGCCGGATCCGGCCTCCAAAACGGCGTGCCGCGGAAAAACCGGGCCGGATCCGGCCTCCGAAACGGCGTGCCGCGGAAAAACCGGGCCGGATCCGGCCTCCGAAATGGCGTGCCGCGGAAAAAACCGGGCCGGAAACGGCATGCCGCGGAAAAACCGGGCCGGATCGGCCTCTGAAACGGCGTGCGGCGGAAAAACCGGGCCGGATCCGGCCTCCGAAACGGCGTGCCGCGGAAAAAGCGGGCCGGAAACGGCGTGCCGCGGAAAAACCGGGCCGGATCCGGCCTCCGAAACGGCGTGCCGCGGAAAAACCCGGGCCGGATCCGGCCTCCGAAACGGCGTGCGGCGGAAAAACCGGGCCGGATCCGGCCTCCGAAACGGCGTGCGGCGGAAAAACCGGGCCGGATCCGGCCTCCGAAACGGCGTGCGGCGGAAAAACCGGGCCGGACCGGCCTCCGAAACGGCCTGCCGCGGAAAAACCGGGCCGGATCCGGCCTCCGAAACGGCGTGCGGCGGAAAAACCGGGCCGGATCCGGCCTCCGAAACAGCCTGCCGCGGAAAAACCGGGCCGGATCCGGCCTCCGAAACGGCGTGCCGCGGCAAAACCGGGCCGGATCCGGCCTCCGAAACGGCGTGCGGCGGAAAAACCGGGCCGGATCCGGCCTCCGAAACGGCGTGCCGCGGAAAAACCGGGCCGGATCCGGCCTCCGAAACGGCGTGCGGCGGAAAAACCGGGCCGGATCCGGCCTCCGAAACGGCGTGCGGCGGAAAAACCGGGCCGGATCCGGCCTCCGAAACGGCGTGCGGCGGAAAAACCGGGCCGGATCCGGCCTCCGAAACGGCGTGCGGCGGAAAAACCGGGCCGGATCCGGCCTCCGAAACGGCGTGCGGCGGAAAAACCGGGCCGGATCCGGCCTCCGAAACGGCGTGCCGCGGAAAAACCGGGCCGGATCCGGCCTCCGAAACGGCCTGCCGCGGAAAAACCGGGCCGGATCCGGCCTCCGAAACGGCGTGCCGCAGAAAAACCGGGCCGGATCCGGCCTCCGAAACGGCGTGCGGCGGAAAAACCGGGCCGGATCCGGCCTCTGAAACGGCCTGCCGCGGAAAAACCGGGCCGGATCCGGCCTCCGAAACGGCGTGCCGCGGAAAAACCGGGCCGGATCCGGCCTCCGAAACGGCGTGCCGCGGAAAAACCGGGCCGGATCCGGCCTCCGAAACGGCGTGCGGCGGAAAAACCGGGCCGGATCCGGCCTCCGAAACGGCGTGCGGCGGAAAAAACCGGGCCAGAAACGGCGTGCCGCGGAAAAAACCGGGCCGGATCCGGCCTCCGAAACGGCGTGCCGCGGAAAAACCGGGCCGGATCCGGCCTCCAAAACGGCGTGCCGCGGAAAAACCGGGCCGGAAACGGCGTGCCGCGGAAAAACCGGGCCGGATCCGGCCTCCGAAACGGCGTGCCGCGGAATAACCGGGCCGGAAACGGCGTGCGGCGGAAAAACCGGGCCGGATCCGGCCTCCGAAACGGCGTGCCGCGGAAAAACCGGGCCGGATCCGGCCTCCGAAATGGCGTGCCGCGGAAAAACCGGGCCGGAAACGGCATGCCGCGGAAAAACCGGGCCGGATCCGGCCTCTGAAACGGCGCGCTGCGGAAAAACCGGGCCGGATCCGGCCTCTGAAACGGCGTGCCGCGGAAAAAGCGGGCCGGAAACGGCGTGCCGCGGAAAAACCGGGCCGGATCCGGCCTCCGAAACGGCGTGCGGCGGAAAAACCGGGCCGGATCCGGCCTCCGAAACGGCGTGCGGCGGAAAAACCGGGCCGGATCCGGCCTCCGAAACGGCGTGCGGCGGAAAAACCCGGGCCGGATCCGGCCTCCGAAACGGCGTGCGGCGGAAAAACCGGGCCGGATCCGGCCTCCGAAACGGCGTGCCGCGGAAAAACCGGGCCGGATCCGGCCTCCGAAACGGCGTGCGGCGGACAAACCGGGCCGGATCCGGCCTCCGAAACGGCGTGCGGCGGAAAAACCGGGCCGGATCCGGCCTCCGAAACGGCGTGCCGCGGAAAAACCGGGCCGGATCCGGCCTCCGAAACGTCGTGCGGCGGAAAAACCGGGCCGGATCCGGCCTCCGAAACGGCGTGCCGCGGAAAAACCGGGCCGGATCCGGCCTCCAAAACGGCGTGCGGCGGAAAAACCGGGCCGGAAACGGCGTGCCGCGGAAAAACCGGGCCGGATCCGGCCTCCGAAACGGCGTGCCGCGGAAAAACCGGGCCGGATCCGGCCTCCGAAACGGCGTGCCGCGGAAAAACCGGGCCGGATCCGGCCTCCGAAACGGCGTGCCGCGGAAAAACCGGGCCAGACCGGCCTCCGAAACGGCCTGCCGCGGAAAAAACCGGGCCGGATCCAGCCTCCGAAACGGCGTGCGGCGGAAAAACCGGGCCAGATCCGGCCTCCGAAACGGCGTGCGGCGGAAAAACCGGGCCGGATCCGGCCTCCGAAACGGCGTGCCGCGGAAAAACCGGGCCAGATCCGGCCTCCGAAACGGCGTGCGGCGGAAAAACCGGGCCGGATCCGGCCTCCGAAACGGCGTGCGGCGGAAAAACCGGGCCGGATCCGGCCTCCGAAACGGCGTGCGGCGGAAAAACCGGGCCGGATCCGGCCTCCGAAACGGCGTGCGGCGGAAAAACCGGGCCGGATCCGGCCTCCGAAACGGCGTGCGGCGGAAAAACCGGGCCGGACCGGCCTCCGAAACGGCCTGCCGCGGAAAAACCGGGCCGGATCCGGCCTCCGAAACGGCCTGCCGCGGAAAAACCGGGCCGGATCCGGCCTCCGAAACGGCGTGCGGCGGAAAAACCGGGCCGGATCCGGCCTCCGAAACGGCCTGCCGCGGAAAAACCGGGCCGGATCCGGCCTCCGAAACGGCGTGCCGCAGAAAAACCGGGCCGGATCCGGCCTCCGAAACGGCGTGCGGCGGAAAAACCGGGCCGGATCCGGCCTCCGAAACGGCCTGCCGCGGAAAAACCGGGCCAGATCCGGCCTCCGAAACGGCGTGCCGCGGAATAACCGGGCCGGAAACGGCGTGCCGCGGAAAAACCGGGCCGGATCCGGCCTCCGAAACGGCGTGCCGCGGAAAAACCGGGCCGGATCCGGCCTCCGAAATGGCGTGCCGCGGAAAAACCGGGCCGGATCCGGCCTCTGAAACGGCGTGCTGCGGAAAAACCGGGCCGGATCCGGCCTCCGAAACGGCGTGCCGCGGAAAAAGCGGGCCGGAAACGGCGTGCCGCGGAAAAACCGGGCCGGATCCGGCCTCCGAAACGGCGTGCGGCGGAAAAACCGGGCCGGATCCGGCCTCCGAAACGGCCTGCCGCGGAAAAACCGGGCCGGATCCGGCCTCCGAAACGGCGTGCGGCGGAAAAAACCGGGCCGGATCCGGCCTCCGAAACGGCGTGCGGCGGAAAAACCGGGCCGGATCCGGCCTCCGAAACGGCGTGCGGCGGAAAAACCGGGCCAGACCGGCCTCCGAAACGGCCTGCCGCGGAAAAACCGGGCCGGATCCGGCCTCCGAAACGGCGTGCCGCGGAAAAACCGGGCCGGAAACGGCATGCCGCGGAAAAACCGGGCCGGATCCGGCCTCTGAAACGGCGTGCTGCGGAAAAACCGGGCCGGATCCGGCCTCCGAAACGGCGTGCCGCGGAAAAAGCGGGCCGGAAACGGCGTGCCGCGGAAAAACCGGGCCGGATCCGGCCTCCGAAACGGCGTGCGGCGGAAAAACCGGGCCGGATCCGGCCTCCGAAACGGCGTGCGGCGGAAAAACCGGGCCGGATCCGGCCTCCGAAACGGCGTGCGGCGGAAAAACCGGGCCGGATCCGGCCTCCGAAACGGCGTGCGGCGGAAAAACCGGGCCGGACCGGCCTCCGAAACGGCCTGCCGCGGAAAAACCGGGCCGGATCCGGCCTCCGAAACGGCCTGCCGCGGAAAAACCGGGCCGGATCCGGCCTCCGAAACGGCGTGCGGCGGAAAAACCGGGCCGGATCCGGCCTCCGAAACGGCCTGCCGCGGAAAAACCGGGCCGGATCCGGCCTCCGAAACGGCGTGCCGCAGAAAAACCGGGCCGGATCCGGCCTCCGAAACGGCGTGCGGCGGAAAAACCGGGCCGGATCCGGCCTCCGAAACGGCCTGCCGCGGAAAAACCGGGCCGGATCCGGCCTCCGAAACGGCGTGCCGCGGAATAACCGGGCCGGATCCGGCCTCCGAAACGGCCTGCCGCGGAAAAACCGGGCCGGATCCGGCCTCCGAAACGGCGTGCCGCGGAAAAACCGGGCCGGATCCGGCCTCCGAAACGGCGTGCGGCTGAAAAACCGGGCCGGATCCGGCCTCCGAAACGGCGTGCTGCGGAAAAACCGGGCCGGATCCGGCCTCCGAAACGGCGTGCCGCGGAAAAAGCGGGCCGGAAACGGCGTGCCGCGGAAAAACCGGGCCGGATCCGGCCTCCGAAACGGCGTGCCGCGGAAAAACCGGGCCGGATCCGGCCTCCGAAATGGCGTGCCGCGGAAAAACCGGGCCGGATCCGGCCTCTGAAACGGCGTGCTGCGGAAAAACCGGGCCGGATCCGGCCTCCGAAACGGCGTGCCGCGGAAAAAGCGGGCCGGAAACGGCGTGCCGCGGAAAAACCGGGCCGGATCCGGCCTCCGAAACGGCGTGCCGCGGAAAAACCGGGCCGGATCCGGCCTCCGAAACGGCGTGCGGCGGAAAAACCGGGCCGGATCCGGCCTCCGAAACGGCGTGCGGCGGACAAACCGGGCCGGATCCGGCCTCCGAAACGGCGTGCGGCGGAAAAACCGGGCCGGATCCGGCCTCCGAAACGGCGTGCGGCGGAAAAACCGGGCCAGACCGGCCTCCGAAACAGCCTGCCGCGGAAAAACCGGGCCGGATCCGGCCTCCGAAACGGCGTGCCGCGGCAAAACCGGGCCGGATCCGGCCTCCGAAACGGCGTGCGGCGGAAAAAACCGGGCCGGATCCGGCCTCCGAAACGGCGTGCGGCGGAAAAACCGGGCCGGATCCGGCCTCCGAAACGGCGTGCGGCGGAAAAACCGGGCCGGATCCGGCCTCCGAAACGGCGTGCGGCGGAAAAACCGGGCCGGATCCGGCCTCCGAAACGGCGTGCGGCGGAAAAACCGGGCCGGATCCGGCCTCCGAAACGGCGTGCGGCGGAAAAACCGGGCCGGATCCGGCCTCCGAAACGGCCTGCCGCGGAAAAACCGGGCCGGATCCGGCCTCCGAAACGGCGTGCCGCAGAAAAACCGGGCCGGATCCGGCCTCCGAAACGGCGTGCGGCGGAAAAACCGGGCCGGATCCGGCCTCCGAAACGGCGTGCCGCGGAAAAACCGGGCCGGATCCGGCCTCCGAAACGGCGTGCCGCGGAAAAACCGGGCCGGATCCGGCCTCCGAAACGGCGTGCGGCGGAAAAACCGGGCCGGATCCGGCCTCCGAAACGGCGTGCGGCGGAAAAACCGGGCCAGAAACGGCGTGCCGCGGAAAAAACCGGGCCGGATCCGGCCTCCGAAACGGCGTGCCGCGGAAAAACCGGGCCGGATCCGGCCTCCAAAACGGCGTGCCGCGGAAAAACCGGGCCGGAAACGGCGTGCCGCGGAAAAACCGGGCCGGATCCGGCCTCCGAAACGGCGTGCCGCGGAATAACCGGGCCGGAAACGGCGTGCGGCGGAAAAACCGGGCCGGATCCGGCCTCCGAAACGGCGTGCCGCGGAAAAACCGGGCCGGATCCGGCCTCCGAAATGGCGTGCCGCGGAAAAACCGGGCCGGAAACGGCATGCCGCGGAAAAACCGGGCCGGATCCGGCCTCCGAAACGGCGTGCCGCGGAAAAAGCGGGCCGGAAACGGCGTGCCGCGGAAAAACCGGGCCGGATCCGGCCTCCGAAACGGCGTGCCGCGGATAAACCGGGCCGGATCCGGCCTCCGAAACGGCCTGCCGCGGAAAAACCGGGCCGGATCCGGCCTCCGAAACGGCGTGCGGCGGAAAAACCGGGCCGGATCCGGCCTCCGAAACGGCGTGCGGCGGAAAAACCGGGCCGGATCCGGCCTCCGAAACGGCGTGCGGCGGAAAAACCGGGCCAGACCGGCCTCCGAAACGGCCTGCCGCGGAAAAACCGGGCCGGATCCGGCCTCCGAAACGGCGTGCCGCGGAAAAACCGGGCCGGAAACGGCATGCCGCGGAAAAACCGGGCCGGATCCGGCCTCTGAAACGGCGTGCTGCGGAAAAACCGGGCCGGATCCGGCCTCCGAAACGGCGTGCCGCGGAAAAAGCGGGCCGGAAACGGCGTGCCGCGGAAAAACCGGGCCGGATCCGGCCTCCGAAACGGCGTGCGGCGGAAAAACCGGGCCGGATCCGGCCTCCGAAACGGCGTGCGGCGGAAAAACCGGGCCGGATCCGGCCTCCGAAACGGCGTGCGGCGGAAAAACCGGGCCGGATCCGGCCTCCGAAACGGCGTGCGGCGGAAAAACCGGGCCGGATCCGGCCTCCGAAACGGCGTGCGGCGGAAAAACCGGGCCGGACCGGCCTCCGAAACGGCCTGCCGCGGAAAAACCGGGCCGGATCCGGCCTCCGAAACGGCCTGCCGCGGAAAAACCGGGCCGGATCCGGCCTCCGAAACGGCGTGCGGCGGAAAAACCGGGCCGGATCCGGCCTCCGAAACGGCCTGCCGCGGAAAAACCGGGCCGGATCCGGCCTCCGAAACGGCGTGCCGCAGAAAAACCGGGCCGGATCCGGCCTCCGAAACGGCGTGCGGCGGAAAAACCGGGCCGGATCCGGCCTCCGAAACGGCCTGCCGCGGAAAAACCGGGCCGGATCCGGCCTCCGAAACGGCGTGCCGCGGAATAACCGGGCCGGATCCGGCCTCCGAAACGGCCTGCCGCGGAAAAACCGGGCCGGATCCGGCCTCCGAAACGGCGTGCCGCGGAAAAACCGGGCCGGATCCGGCCTCCGAAACGGCGTGCGGCGGAAAAACCGGGCCGGATCCGGCCTCCGAAACGGCGTGCTGCGGAAAAACCGGGCCGGATCCGGCCTCCGAAACGGCGTGCCGCGGAAAAAGCGGGCCGGAAACGGCGTGCCGCGGAAAAACCGGGCCGGATCCGGCCTCCGAAACGGCGTGCCGCGGAAAAACCGGGCCGGATCCGGCCTCCGAAATGGCGTGCCGCGGAAAAACCGGGCCGGATCCGGCCTCTGAAACGGCGTGCTGCGGAAAAACCGGGCCGGATCTGGCCTCCGAAACGGCGTGCCGCGGAAAAAGCGGGCCGGAAACGGCGTGCCGCGGAAAAACCGGGCCGGATCCGGCCTCCGAAACGGCGTGCCGCGGAAAAACCGGGCCGGATCCGGCCTCCGAAACGGCGTGCGGCGGAAAAACCGGGCCGGATCCGGCCTCCGAAACGGCGTGCGGCGGAAAAACCGGGCCGGATCCGGCCTCCGAAACGGCGTGCGGCGGAAAAACCGGGCCGGATCCGGCCTCCGAAACGGCGTGCGGCGGAAAAACCGGGCCAGACCGGCCTCCGAAACAGCCTGCCGCGGAAAAACCGGGCCGGATCCGGCCTCCGAAACGGCGTGCCGCGGCAAAACCGGGCCGGATCCGGCCTCCGAAACGGCGTGCGGCGGAAAAACCGGGCCGGATCCGGCCTCCGAAACGGCGTGCGGCGGAAAAACCGGGCCGGATCCGGCCTCCGAAACGGCGTGCGGCGGAAAAACCGGGCCGGATCCGGCCTCCGAAACGGCGTGCGGCGGAAAAACCGGGCCGGATCCGGCCTCCGAAACGGCGTGCCGCGGAAAAACCGGGCCGGATCCGGCCTCCGAAACGGCGTGCGGCGGAAAAACCGGGCCGGATCCGGCCTCCGAAACGGCCTGCCGCGGAAAAACCGGGCCGGATCCGGCCTCCGAAACGGCGTGCCGCAGAAAAACCGGGCCGGATCCGGCCTCCGAAACGGCGTGCGGCGGAAAAACCGGGCCGGATCCGGCCTCCGAAACGGCGTGCCGCGGAAAAACCGGGCCGGATCCGGCCTCCGAAACGGCGTGCCGCGGAAAAACCGGGCCGGATCCGGCCTCCGAAACGGCGTGCGGCGGAAAAACCGGGCCGGATCCGGCCTCCGAAACGGCGTGCGGCGGAAAAACCGGGCCAGAAACGGCGTGCCGCGGAAAAAACCGGGCCGGATCCGGCCTCCGAAACGGCGTGCCGCGGAAAAACCGGGCCGGATCCGGCCTCCAAAACGGCGTGCCGCGGAAAAACCGGGCCGGAAACGGCGTGCCGCGGAAAAACCGGGCCGGATCCGGCCTCCGAAACGGCGTGCCGCGGAATAACCGGGCCGGAAACGGCGTGCGGCGGAAAAACCGGGCCGGATCCGGCCTCCGAAACGGCGTGCCGCGGAAAAACCGGGCCGGATCCGGCCTCCGAAATGGCGTGCCGCGGAAAAACCGGGCCGGAAACGGCATGCCGCGGAAAAACCGGGCCGGATCCGGCCTCTGAAACGGCGCGCTGCGGAAAAACCGGGCCGGATCCGGCCTCTGAAACGGCGTGCCGCGGAAAAAGCGGGCCGGAAACGGCGTGCCGCGGAAAAACCGGGCCGGATCCGGCCTCCGAAACGGCGTGCCGCGGAAAAACCGGGCCGGATCCGGCCTCCGAAACGGCGTGCGGCGGAAAAACCGGGCCGGATCCGGCCTCCGAAACGGCGTGCGGCGGAAAAACCGGGCCGGATCCGGCCTCCGAAACGGCGTGCGGCGGAAAAACCGGGCCGGACCGGCCTCCGAAACGGCCTGCCGCGGAAAAACCGTGCCGGATCCGGCCTCCGAAACGGCGTGCGGCGGAAAAACCGGGCCGGATCCGGCCTCCGAAACGGCGTGCGGCGGAAAAACCGGGCCGGATCCGGCCTCCGAAACGGCGTGCGGCGGAAAAACCGGGCCAGACCGGCCTCCGAAACAGCCTGCCGCGGAAAAACCGGGCCGGATCCGGCCTCCGAAACGGCGTGCCGCGGCAAAACCGGGCCGGATCCGGCCTCCGAAACGGCGTGCGGCGGAAAAACCGGGCCGGATCCGGCCTCCGAAACGGCGTGCGGCGGAAAAACCGGGCCGGATCCGGCCTCCGAAACGGCGTGCGGCGGAAAAACCGGGCCGGATCCGGCCTCCGAAACGGCGTGCGGCGGAAAAACCGGGCCGGATCCGGCCTCCGAAACGGCGTGCCGCGGAAAAACCGGGCCGGATCCGGCCTCCGAAACGGCGTGCGGCGGAAAAACCGGGCCGGATCCGGCCTCCGAAACGGCCTGCCGCGGAAAAACCGGGCCGGATCCGGCCTCCGAAACGGCGTGCCGCAGAAAAACCGGGCCGGATCCGGCCTCCGAAACGGCGTGCGGCGGAAAAACCGGGCCGGATCCGGCCTCCGAAACGGCGTGCCGCGGAAAAACCGGGCCGGATCCGGCCTCCGAAACGGCGTGCCGCGGAAAAACCGGGCCGGATCCGGCCTCCGAAACGGCGTGCGGCGGAAAAACCGGGCCGGATCCGGCCTCCGAAACGGCGTGCGGCGGAAAAACCGGGCCAGAAACGGCGTGCCGCGGAAAAAACCGGGCCGGATCCGGCCTCCGAAACGGCGTGCCGCGGAAAAACCGGGCCGGATCCGGCCTCCAAAACGGCGTGCCGCGGAAAAACCGGGCCGGAAACGGCGTGCCGCGGAAAAACCGGGCCGGATCCGGCCTCCGAAACGGCGTGCCGCGGAATAACCGGGCCGGAAACGGCGTGCGGCGGAAAAACCGGGCCGGATCCGGCCTCCGAAACGGCGTGCCGCGGAAAAACCGGGCCGGATCCGGCCTCCGAAATGGCGTGCCGCGGAAAAACCGGGCCGGAAACGGCATGCCGCGGAAAAACCGGGCCGGATCCGGCCTCTGAAACGGCGCGCTGCGGAAAAACCGGGCCGGATCCGGCCTCTGAAACGGCGTGCCGCGGAAAAAGCGGGCCGGAAACGGCGTGCCTCGGAAAAACCGGGCCGGATCCGGCCTCCGAAACGGCGTGCCGCGGAAAAACCGGGCCGGATCCGGCCTCCGAAACGGCGTGCGGCGGAAAAACCGGGCCGGATCCGGCCTCCGAAACGGCGTGCGGCGGAAAAACCGGGCCGGATCCGGCCTCCGAAACGGCGTGCGGCGGAAAAACCGGGCCGGACCGGCCTCCGAAACGGCCTGCCGCGGAAAAACCGTGCCGGATCCGGCCTCCGAAACGGCGTGCGGCGGAAAAACCGGGCCGGATCCGGCCTCCGAAACGGCGTGCGGCGGAAAAACCGGGCCGGATCCGGCCTCCGAAACGGCGTGCGGCGGAAAAACCGGGCCGGATCCGGCCTCCGAAACGGCGTGCGGCGGAAAAACCGGGCCGGATCCGGCCTCCGAAACGGCGTGCGGCGGAAAAACCGGGCCGGATCCGGCCTCCGAAACGGCGTGCGGCGGAAAAACCGGGCCGGATCCGGCCTCCGAAACGGCGTGCGGCGGAAAAACCGGGCCGGATCCGGCCTCCGAAATGGCGTGCGGCGGAAAAACCGGGCCGGATCCGGCCTCCGAAACGGCGTGCCGCGGAAAAACCGGGCCGGATCCGGCCTCCGAAACGGCGTGCGGCGGACAAACCGGGCCGGATCCGGCCTCCGAAACGGCGTGCGGCGGAAAAACCGGGCCGGATCCGGCCTCCGAAACGGCGTGCGGCGGAAAAACCGGGCCGGATCCGGCCTCCTAAACGGCGTGCCGCGGAAAAACCGGGCCGGATCCGGCCTCCGAAACGGCGTGCCGCAGAAAAACCGGGCCGGATCCGGCCTCCGAAACGGCGTGCGGCGGAAAAACCGGGCCGGATCCGGCCTCCGAAACGGCGTGCGGCGGAAAAACCGGGCCAGATCCGGCCTCCGAAACGGCGTGCGGCGGAAAAACCGGGCCGGATCCGGCCTCCGAAACGGCGTGCCGCGGAAAAACCGGGCCGGATCCGGCCTCCGAAACGGCGTGCGGCGGAAAAACCGGGCCGGATCCGGCCTCCGAAACGGCCTGCCGCGGAAAAACCGGGCCGGATCCGGCCTCCGAAACGGCGTGCGGCGGAAAAACCGGGCCGGATCCGGCCTCCGAAACGGCGTGCGGCGGAAAAACCGGGCCGGATCCGGCCTCCGAAACGGCGTGCCGCGGAAAAACCGGGCCGGATCCGGCCTCCGAAACGGCGTGCCGCGGAAAAACCGGGCCGGATCCGGCCTCCGAAACGGCGTGCCGCAGAAAAACCGGGCCGGATCCGGCCTCCGAAACGGCGTGCGGCGGAAAAACCGGGCCGGATCCGGCCTCCGAAACGGCGTGCGGCGGAAAAACCGGGCCGGATCCGGCCTCCGAAACGGCGTGCGGCGGAAAAACCGGGCCGGATCCGGCCTCCGAAACGGCCTGCCGCGGAAAAACCGGGCCGGATCCGGCCTCCGAAACGGCGTGCGGCGGAAAAACCAGGCCGGATCCGGCCTCCGAAACGGCGTGCGGCGGAAAAACCGGGCCGGATCCGGCCTCCGAAACGGCGTGCCGCGGAAAAACCGGGCCGGATCCGGCCTCCGAAACGGCGTGCGGCGGAAAAACCGGGCCGGATCCGGCCTCCGAAACGGCGTGCGGTGGAAAAACCGGGCCGGATCCGGCCTCCGAAACGGCGTGCGGCGGAAAAACCGGGCCGGATCCGGCCTCCGAAACGGCGTGCGGCGGAAAAACCGGGCCGGATCCGGCCTCCGAAACGGCGTGCGGCGGAAAAACCGGGCTGGATCCGGCCTCCGAAACGGCCTGCCGCGGAAAAACCGGGCCGGATCCGGCCTCCGAAACGGCGTGCGGCGGAAAAACCGGGCCGGATCCGGCCTCCGAAACGGCGTGCCGCGGAAAAACCGGGCCGGATCCGGCCTCCGAAACGGCGTGCGGCGGAAAAACCGGGCCGGATCCGGCCTCCGAAACGGCGTGCCGCGGAAAAACCGGGCCGGATCCGGCCTCCGAAACGGCGTGCGGCGGAAAAACCGGGCCGGATCCGGCCTCCGAAACGGCGTGCGGCGGAAAAACCGGGCCGGATCCGGCCTCCGAAACGGCGTGCCGCAGAAAAACCGGGCCGGATCCGGCCTCCGAAACGGCGTGCGGCGGAAAAACCGGGCCGGATCCGGCCTCCGAAACGGCGTGCCGCGGAAAAACCGGGCCGGATCCGGCCTCCGAAACGGCGTGCGGCGGAAAAACCGGGCCGGATCCGGCCTCCGAAACGGCGTGCGGCGGAAAAACCGGGCCGGATCCGGCCTCCGAAACGGCCTGCCGCGGAAAAACCGGGCCGGATCCGGCCTCCGAAACGGCGTGCGGCGGAAAAACCGGGCCGGATCCTGCCTCCGAAACGGCGTGCCGCGGAAAAACCGGGCCGGATCCGGCCTCCGAAACGTCGTGCGGCGGAAAAACCGGGCCGGATCCGGCCTCCGAAACGGCGTGCGGCGGAAAAACCGGGCCGGATCCGGCCTCCGAAACGGCGTGCCGCGGAAAAACCTGGCCGGATCCGGCCTCCGAAACGGCATGCGGCGGAAAAACCGGGCCGGATCCAGCCTCCGAAACGGCGTGCGGCGGAAAAACCGGGCCGGATCCGGCCTCCGAAACGGCGTGCGGCGGAAAAACCGGGCCGGATCCGGCCTCCGAAACGGCGTGCCGCGGAAAAACCGGGCCGGATCCGGCCTCCGAAACGGCGTGCCGCGGAAAAACCGGGCCGGATCCGGCCTCCGAAACGGCGTGCGGCGGAAAAACCGGGCCGGATCCGGCCTCCGAAACGGCGTGCGGCGGAAAAACCGGGCCGGATCCGGCCTCCGAAACGGCGTGCGGCGGAAAAACCGGGCCGGATCCGGCCTCCGAAACGGCGTGCGGCGGAAAAAACCGGGCCGGATCCGGCCTCCGAAACGGCGTGCGGCGGAAAAACCGGGCCGGATCCGGCCTCCGAAACGGCGTGCGGCGGAAAAACCGGGCCGGATCCGGCCTCCGAAACGGCGTGCGGCGGAAAAACCGGGCCGGATCCGGCCTCCGAAACGGCGTGCCGCGGAAAAACCGGGCCGGATCCGGCCTCCGAAACGGCGTGCGGCGGAAAAACCGGGCCGGATCCGGCCTCCGAAACGGCCTGCCGCGGAAAAACCGGGCCGGATCCGGCCTCCGAAACGGCGTGCGGCGGAAAAACCGGGCCGGATCCGGCCTCCGAAACGGCGTGCGGCGGAAAAACCGGGCCGGATCCGGCCTCCGAAACGGCGTGGGGCGGAAAAACCGGGCCGGATCCGGCCTCCGAAACGGCGTGCCGCAGAAAAACCGGGCCGGATCCGGCCTCCGAAACGGCGTGCGGCGGAAAAACCGGGCCGGATCCGGCCTCCGAAACGGCGTGCGGCGGAAAAACCGGGCCGGAAACGGCGTGCCGCGGAAAAACCGGGCCGGATCCGGCCTCCGAAATGGCGTGCCGCGGAAAAACCGGGCCGGATCCGGCCTCCGAAACGGCCTGCCGCGGAAAAACCGGGCCGGAAACGGCGTGCCGCGGAAAAACCGGGCCGGATCCGGCCTCCGAAACGGCGTGCCGCGGAATAACCGGGCCGGATCCGGCCTCCGAAACGGCGTGCCGCGGAAAAACCGGGCCGGATCCGGCCTCCGAAACGGCGTGCGGCGGAAAAACCGGGCCGGATCCGGCCTCCGAAACGGCGTGCCGCGGAAAAACCGGGCCGGATCCGGCCTCCGAAACGGCGTGCCGCAGAAAAACCGGGCCGGATCCGGCCTCCGAAACGGCGTGCGGCGGAAAAACCGGGCCGGATCCGGCCTCCGAAACGGCGTGCGGCGGAAAAACCGGGCCGGATCCGGCCTCCGAAACGGCGTGCGGCGGAAAAACCGGGCCGGATCCGGCCTCCGAAACGGCGTGCGGTGGAAAAACCGGGCCGGATCCGGCCTCCGAAACGGCGTGCGGCGGAAAAACCGGGCCGGATCCGGCCTCCGAAACGGCCTGCCGCGGAAAAACCGGGCCGGATCCGGCCTCCGAAACGGCGTGCCGCAGAAAAACCGGGCCGGATCCGGCCTCCGAAACGGCGTGCCGCGGAAAAACCGGGCCGGATCCGGCCTCCGAAACGGCGTGCCGCGGAAAAACCGGGCCGGATCCGGCCTCCGAAACGGCGTGCGGCGGAAAAACCGGGCCGGAAACGGCGTGCCGCGGAAAAACCGGGCCGGATCCGGCCTCCGAAACGGCGTGCGGCGGAAAAACCGGGCCGGATCCGGCCTCCGAAACGGCGTGCGGCGGAAAAACCGGGCCGGATCCGGCCTCCGAAACGGCGTGCCGCGGAAAAACCGGGCCGGATCCGGCCTCCGAAACGGCGTGCCGCGGAAAAACCGGGCCGGATCCGGCCTCCGAAACGGCGTGCGGCGGAAAAACCGGGCCGGATCCGGCCTCCGAAACGGCGTGCGGCGGAAAAACCGGGCCGGATCCGGCCTCCGAAACGGCGTGCGGCGGAAAAACCGGGCCGGATCCGGCCTCCGAAACGGCGTGCGGCGGAAAAACCGGGCCGGATCCGGCCTCCGAAACGGCGTGCCGCGGAAAAACCGGGCCGGATCCGGCCTCCGAAACGGCCTGCCGCGGAAAAACCGGGTCGGAAACGGCGTGCCGCGGAAAAACCGGGCCGGATCCGGCCTCCGAAACGGCGTGCGGCGGAAAAACCGGGCCGGATCCGGCCTCCGAAACGGCGTGCGGCGGAAAAACCGGGCCGGATCCGGCCTCCGAAACGGCGTGCGGCGGAAAAACCGGGCCGGATCCGGCCTCCGAAACGGCGTGCCGCGGAAAAACCGGGCCGGATCCGGCCTCCGAAACGGCGTGCCGCAGAAAAACCGGGCCGGATCCGGCCTCCGAAACGGCGTGCGGCGGAAAAACCGGGCCGGATCCGGCCTCCGAAACGGCGTGCGGCGGAAAAAACCGGGCCGGAAACGGCGTGCCGCGGAAAAACCGGGCCGGATCCGGCCTCCGAAACGGCCTGCCGCGGAAAAACCGGGCCGGAAACGGCGTGCCGCGGAAAAACCGGGCCGGATCCGGCCTCCGAAACGGCGTGCGGCGGAAAAACCGGGCCGGATCCGGCCTCCGAAACGGCGTGCGGCGGAAAAACCGGGCCGGATCCGGCCTCCGAAACGGCGTGCCGCGGAAAAACCGGGCCGGATCCGGCCTCCGAAACGGCGTGCCGCAGAAAAACCGGGCCGGATCCGGCCTCCGAAACGGCATGCGGCGGAAAAACCGGGCCGGATCCGGCCTCCGAAACGGCGTGCGGCGGAAAAACCGGGCCGGAAACGGCGTGCCGCGGAAAAACCGGGCCGGATCCGGCCTCCGAAACGGCGTGCGGCGGAAAAACCGGGCCAGATCCGGCCTCCGAAACGGCGTGCGGCGGAAAAACCGGGCCGGATCCGGCCTCCGAAACGGCGTGCCGCGGAAAAACCGGGCCGGATCCGGCCTCCGAAACGGCGTGCGGCGGAAAAACCGGGCCGGATCCGGCCTCCGAAACGGCGTGCCGCGGAAAAACCGGGCCGGATCCGGCCTCCGAAACGGCGTGCGGCGGAAAAACCGGGCCGGATCCGGCCTCCGAAACGGCGTGCGGCGGAAAAACCGGGCCGGATCCGGCCTCCGAAACGGCGTGCGGCGGAAAAACCGGGCCGGATCCGGCCTCCGAAACGGCGTGCGGCGGAAAAACCGGGCCGGATCCGGCCTCCGAAACGACGTGCGGCGGAAAAACCGGGCCGGATCCGGCCTCCGAAACGGCGTGCCGCGGAAAAACCGGGCCGGATCCGGCCTCCGAAACGGCGTGCCGCGGAAAAACCGGGCCGGATCCGGCCTCCGAAACGGCCTGCCGCGGAAAAACCGGGCCGGATCCGGCCTCCGAAACGGCGTGCGGCGGAAAAACCGGGCCGGATCCGGCCTCCGAAACGGCCTGCCGCGGAAAAACCGGGCCGGATCCGGCCTCCGAAACGGCGTGCCGCGGAAAAACCGGGCCGGATCCGGCCTCCGAAACGGCGTGCGGCGGAAAAACCGGGCCGGATCCGGCCTCCGAAACGGCGTGCGGCGGAAAAACCGGGCCGGATCCGGCCTCCGAAACGGCGTGCGGCGGAAAAACCGGGCCGGAAACGGCGTGCCGCGGAAAAACCGGGCCGGATCCGGCCTCCGAAACGGCGTGCCGCGGAAAAACCGGGCCGGATCCGGCCTCCGAAACGGCCTGCCGCGGAAAAACCGGGCCGGAAACGGCGTGCCGCGGAAAAACCGGGCCGGATCCGGCCTCCGAAACGGCGTGCCGCGGAATAACCGGGCCGGAAACGGCGTGCCGCGGAAAAACCGGGCCGGATCCGGCCTCCGAAACGGCGTGCCGCGGAAAAACCGGGCCGGATCCGGCCTCCGAAACGGCGTGCGGCGGAAAAACCGGGCCGGATCCGGCCTCTGAAACGGCGTGCCGCGGAAAAACCGGGCCGGATCCGGCCTCTGAAACGGCGTGCCGTGGAAAAACCGGGCCGGAAACGGCATGCCGCGGAAAAACCGGGCCGGATCCGGCCTCTGAAACGGCGTGCTGCGGAAAAACCGGGCCGGATCCGGCCTCCGAAACGGCGTGCCGCGGAAAAAGCGGGCCGGAAACGGCGTGCCGCGGAAAAACCGGGCCGGATCCGGCCTCCGAAACGGCGTGCCGCGGAAAAACCGGGCCAGATCCGGCCTCCGAAACGGCGTGCCGCGGAAAAACCGGGCCGGATCCGGCCTCCGAAACGGCGTGCCGCGGAAAAACCGGGCCGGATCCGGCCTCCGAAACGGCGTGCGGCGGAAAAACCGGGCCGGATCCGGCCTCCGAAACGGCCTGCCGCGGAAAAACCGGGCCGGATCCGGCCTCCGAAACGGCGTGCGGCGGAAAAACCGGGCCGGATCCGGCCTCCGAAACGGCGTGCGGCGGAAAAACCGGGCCGGATCCGGCCTCCGAAACGGCGTGCCGCGGAAAAACCGGGCCGGATCCGGCCTCCGAAACGGCGTGCCGCGGAAAAACCGGGCCGGATCCGGCCTCCGAAACGGCGTGCCGCAGAAAAAC
The DNA here is from genome assembly GCF_949628215.1 of Phalacrocorax aristotelis. Lineage (NCBI taxonomy): Eukaryota > Metazoa > Chordata > Aves > Suliformes > Phalacrocoracidae > Phalacrocorax > Phalacrocorax aristotelis. The sequence goes on along the minus strand of NW_027441284.1, from coordinate 21,673 downwards.
CGGGCCGGATCCGGCCTCCGAAACGGCGTGCGGCGGAAAAACCGGGCCGGATCCGGCCTCCGAAACGGCGTGCCGCGGAAAAACCGGGCCGGATCCGGCCTCCGAAACGGCGTGCGGCGGAAAAACCGGGCCGGATCCGGCCTCCGAAACGGCCTGCCGCGGAAAAACCGGGCCGGATCCGGCCTCCGAAACGGCGTGCGGCGGAAAAACCAGGCCGGATCCGGCCTCCGAAACGGCGTGCGGCGGAAAAACCGGGCCGGATCCGGCCTCCGAAACGGCGTGCCGCGGAAAAACCGGGCCGGATCCGGCCTCCGAAACGGCGTGCGGCGGAAAAACCGGGCCGGATCCGGCCTCCGAAACGGCGTGCCGCGGAAAAACCGGGCCGGATCCGGCCTCCGAAACGGCGTGCGGCGGAAAAACCGGGCCGGATCCGGCCTCCGAAACGGCGTGCGGCGGAAAAACCGGGCCGGATCCGGCCTCCGAAACGGCGTGCGGCGGACAAACCGGGCCGGATCCGGCCTCCGAAAAGGCGTGCGGCGGAAAAACCGGGCTGGATCCGGCCTCCGAAACGGCGTGCGGCGGAAAAACCGGGTCGGATCCGGCCTCCGAAACGGCGTGCCGCGGAAAAACCGGGCCGGATCCGGCCTCCGAAACGGCGTGCGGCGGAAAAACCGGGCCGGATCCGGCCTCCGAAACGGCGTGCGGCGGAAAAACCGGGCCGGATCCGGCCTCCGAAACGGCCTGCCGCGGAAAAACCGGGCCGGATCCGGCCTCCGAAACGGCGTGCGGCGGAAAAACCGGGCCGGATCCGGCCTCCTAAACGGCGTGCCGCGGAAAAACCGGGCCGGATCCGGCCTCCGAAACGGCGTGCCGCGGAAAAACCGGGCCGGATCCGGCCTCCGAAACGGCGTGCGGCGGAAAAACCGGGCCGGATCCGGCCTCCTAAACGGCGTGCCGCGGAAAAACCGGGCCGGATCCGGCCTCCGAAACGGCGTGCCGCGGAAAAACCGGGCCGGATCCGGCCTCCGAAACGTCGTGCGGCGGAAAAACCGGGCCGGATCCGGCCTCCGAAACGGCGTGCGGCGGAAAAACCGGGCCGGATCCGGCCTCCGAAACGGCCTGCCGCGGAAAAACCGGGCCGGATCCGGCCTCCGAAACGGCCTGCCGCGGAAAAACCGGGCCGGATCCGGCCTCCGAAACGGCGTGCGGCGGAAAAACCGGGCCGGATCCGGCCTCCGAAACGGCGTGCGGCGGAAAAACCGGGCCGGATCCGGCCTCCGAAACGGCGTGCGGCGGAAAAACCGGGCCGGATCCGGCCTCCGAAACTGCGTGCCGCGGAAAAACCGGGCCGGATCCGGCCTCCGAAACGGCGTGCGGCGGAAAAACCGGGCCGGATCCGGCCTCCGAAACGGCGTGCGGCGGAAAAACCGGGCCGGATCCGGCCTCCGAAACGGCGTGCGGCGGAAAAACCGGGCCGGATCCGGCCTCCGAAACGGCGTGCGGCGGAAAAACCGGGCCGGATCCGGCCTCCGAAACGGCGTGCGGCGGAAAAACCGGGCCGGATCCGGCCTCCGAAACGGCGTGCGGGGGAAAAACCGGGCCGGATCCGGCCTCCGAAACGGCGTGCCGCGGAAAAACCGGGCCGGATCCGGCCTCCGAAACGGCCTGCCGCAGACAAACCGGGCCGGATCCGGCCTCCGAAACGGCGTGCGGGGGAAAAACCGGGCCGGATCCGGCCTCCGAAACGGCGTGCGGCGGAAAAACCGGGCCGGATCCGGCCTCCGAAACGGCGTGCGGCGGAAAAACCGGGCCGGATCCGGCCTCCGAAACGGCGTGCGGCGGAAAAACCGGGCCGGATCCGGCCTCCGAAACGGCGTGCCGCAGAAAAACCGGGCCGGATCCGGCCTCCGAAACGGCGTGCGGCGGAAAAACCGGGCCGGATCCGGCCTCCGAAACGGCGTGCGGCGGAAAAACCGGGCCGGATCCGGCCTCCGAAACGGCGTGCCGCGGAAAAACCGGGCCGGATCCGGCCTCCGAAACGGCGTGCCGCGGAAAAACCGGGCCGGATCCGGCCTCCGAAATGGCGTGCGGCGGAAAAACCGGGCCGGATCCGGCCTCCGAAACGGCGTGCGGCGGAAAAACCGGGCCGGATCCGGCCTCCGAAACGGCGTGCGGCAGAAAAACCGGGCCGGATCCGGCCTCCAAAACGGCGTGCCGCGGAAAAACCGGGCCGGATCCGGCCTCCGAAACGGCGTGCGGCGGAAAAACCGGGCCGGATCCGGCCTCCGAAACGGCGTGCCGCGGAAAAACCGGGCCGGATCTGGCCTCCGAAACGGCCTGCCGCAGAAAAACCGGGCCGGATCCGGCCTCCGAAACGGCGTGCGGCGGAAAAACCGGGCCGGATCCGGCCTCTGAAACGGCGTGCGGCGGAAAAACCGGGCCGGATGCGGCCTCCGAAACGGCGTGCGGCGGAAAAACCGGGCCGGATCCGGCCTCCGAAACGGCGTGCGGCGGAAAAACCGGGCCGGATCCGGCCTCCGAAACGGCGTGCGGCGGAAAAACCGGGCCGGATCCGGCCTCCGAAACGGCGTGCGGCGGAAAAACCGGGCCGGATCCGGCCTCCGAAACGGCGTGCGGCGGAAAAACCGGGCCGGATCCGGCCTCCGAAACGGCGTGCGGCGGAAAAACCGGGCCGGATCCGGCCTCCGAAACGGCGTGCGGCGGAAAAACCGGGCCAGATCCGGCCTCCGAAACGGCGTGCGGCGGAAAAACCGGGCCGGATCCGGCCTCCGAAACGGCGTGCCGCGGAAAAACCGGGCCGGATCCGGCCTCCGAAACGGCGTGCGGCGGAAAAACCGGGCCGGATCCGGCCTCCGAAACGGCGTGCGGCGGAAAAACCGGGCCGGATCCGGCCTCCGAAACGGCGTGCCGCAGAAAAACCGGGCCGGATCCGGCCTCCGAAATGGCGTGCGGCGGAAAAACCGGGCCGGATCCGGCCTCCGAAACGGCGTGCCGCGGAAAAACCGGGCCGGATCCGGCCTCCGAAACGGCGTGCGGCGGAAAAACCGGGCCGGATCCGGCCTCCGAAACGGCGTGCCGCGGAAAAACCGGGCCGGATCCGGCCTCCGAAACGGCGTGCCGCGGAAAAACCGGGCCGGATCCGGCCTCCGAAACGGCCTGCCGCGGAAAAACCGGGCCGGATCCGGCCTCCGAAACGGCGTGCGGCGGAAAAACCGGGCCGGATCCGGCCTCCGAAACGGCGTGCGGCGGAAAAACCGGGCCGGATCCGGCCTCCGAAACGGCCTGCCGCGGAAAAACCGGGCCGGATCCGGCCTCCGAAACGGCGTGCGGCGGAAAAACCGGGCCGGATCCGGCCTCCGAAACGGCGTGCGGGGGAAAAACCGGGCCGGATCCGGCCTCCGAAACGGCGTGCGGCGGAAAAACCGGGCCGGATCCGGCCTCCGAAACGGCGTGCGGCGGAAAAACCGGGCCGGATCCGGCCTCCGAAACGGCGTGCGGCGGAAAAACCGGGCCGGATCCGGCCTCCGAAACGGCCTGCCGCGGAAAAACCGGGCTGGATCCGGCCTCCGAAACGGCCTGCCGCGGAAAAACCGGGCCGGATCCGGCCTCCGAAACGGCGTGCGGCGGAAAAACCGGGCCGGATCCGGCCTCCGAAACGGCGTGCGGCGGAAAAACCGGGCCGGATCCGGCCTCCGAAACGGCGTGCCGCAGAAAAACCGGGCCGGATCCGGCCTCCGAAACGGCGTGCGGCGGAAAAACCGGGCCGGATCCGGCCTCCGAAACGGCGTGCGGCGGAAAAACCGGGCCGGATCCGGCCTCCGAAACGGCGTGCCGCGGAAAAACCGGGCCGGATCCGGCCTCCGAAACGGCGTGCCGCGGAAAAACCGGGCCGGATCCGGCCTCCGAAATGGCGTGCGGCGGAAAAACCGGGCCGGATCCGGCCTCCGAAACGGCGTGCGGCGGAAAAACCGGGCCGGATCCGGCCTCCGAAACGGCGTGCGGCAGAAAAACCGGGCCGGATCCGGCCTCCAAAACGGCGTGCCGCGGAAAAACCGGGCCGGATCCGGCCTCCGAAACGGCGTGCGGCGGAAAAACCGGGCCGGATCCGGCCTCCGAAACGGCGTGCCGCGGAAAAACCGGGCCGGATCTGGCCTCCGAAACGGCCTGCCGCAGAAAAACCGGGCCGGATCCGGCCTCCGAAACGGCGTGCGGCGGAAAAACCGGGCCGGATCCGGCCTCTGAAACGGCGTGCGGCGGAAAAACCGGGCCGGATGCGGCCTCCGAAACGGCGTGCGGCGGAAAAACCGGGCCGGATCCGGCCTCCGAAACGGCGTGCGGCGGAAAAACCGGGCCGGATCCGGCCTCCGAAACGGCGTGCGGCGGAAAAACCGGGCCGGATCCGGCCTCCGAAACGGCGTGCGGCGGAAAAACCGGGCCGGATCCGGCCTCCGAAACGGCGTGCGGCGGAAAAACCGGGCCGGATCCGGCCTCCGAAACGGCGTGCGGCGGAAAAACCGGGCCGGATCCGGCCTCCGAAACGGCGTGCGGCGGAAAAACCGGGCCGGATCCGGCCTCCGAAACGGCGTGCGGCGGAAAAACCGGGCCGGATCTGGCCTCCGAAACGGCGTGCGGCGGAAAAACCGGGCCGGATCCGGCCTCCGAAACGGCGTGCCGCAGAAAAACCGGGCCGGATCCGGACTCCGAAACGGCGTGCCGCGGAAAAACCGGGCCGGATCCGGCCTCCGAAACGGCGTGCGGCGGAAAAACCGGGCCGGATCCGGCCTCCGAAACGGCGTGCCGCAGAAAAACCGGGCCGGATCCGGCCTCCGAAATGGCGTGCGGCGGAAAAACCGGGCCGGATCCGGCCTCCGAAACGGCGTGCCGCGGAAAAACCGGGCCGGATCCGGCCTCCGAAACGGCGTGCGGCGGAAAAACCGGGCCGGATCCGGCCTCCGAAACGGCGTGCCGCGGAAAAACCGGGCCGGATCCGGCCTCCGAAACGGCGTGCCGCGGAAAAACCGGGCCGGATCCGGCCTCCGAAACGGCCTGCCGCGGAAAAACCGGGCCGGATCCGGCCTCCGAAACGGCGTGCGGCGGAAAAACCAGGCCGGATCCGGCCTCCGAAACGGCGTGCGGCGGAAAAACCGGGCCGGATCCGGCCTCCGAAACGGCCTGCCGCGGAAAAACCGGGCCGGATCCGGCCTCCGAAACGGCGTGCGGCGGAAAAACCGGGCCGGATCCGGCCTCCGAAACGGCGTGCGGGGGAAAAACCGGGCCGGATCCGGCCTCCGAAACGGCGTGCGGCGGAAAAACCGGGCCGGATCCGGCCTCCGAAACGGCGTGCGGCGGAAAAACCGGGCCGGATCCGGCCTCCGAAACGGCGTGCGGCGGAAAAACCGGGCCGGATCCGGCCTCCGAAACGGCCTGCCGCGGAAAAACCGGGCCGGATCCGGCCTCCGAAACGGCCTGCCGCGGAAAAACCGGGCCGGATCCGGCCTCCGAAACGGCGTGCGGCGGAAAAACCGGGCCGGATCCGGCCTCCGAAACGGCGTGCCGCGGAAAAACCGGGCCGGATCCGGCCTCCGAAACGGCGTGCGGCGGAAAAACCGGGCCGGATCCGGCCTCCGAAACGGCGTGCGGCGGAAAAACCGGGCCGGATCCGGCCTCCGAAACGGCCTGCCGCGGAAAAACCGGGCCGGATCCGGCCTCCGAAACGGCCTGCGGCGGAAAAACCGGGCCGGATCCGGCCTCCGAAACGGCGTGCGGCGGAAAAACCGGGCCGGATCCGGCCTCCGAAACGGTGTGCGGCGGAAAAACCGGGCCGGATCCGGCCTCCGAAACGGCCTGCCGCGGACAAACCGGGCCGGATCCGGCCTCCGAAACGGCCTGCCGCGGACAAACCGGGCCGGATCCGGCCTCCGAAACGGCGTGCGGCGGAAAAACCGGGCCGGATCCGGCCTCCGAAACGGCGTGCCGCGGAAAAACCGGGCCGGATCCGGCCTCCGAAACGGCGTGCGGCGGAAAAACCGGGCCGGATCCGGCCTCCGAAACGGCGTGCGGCGGAAAAACCGGGCCGGATCCGGCCTCCGAAACGGCGTGCCGCGGACAAACCGGGCCGGATCCGGCCTCCGAAACGGCCTGCCGCAGACAAACCGGGCCGGATCCGGCCTCCGAAAAGGCGTGCGGCGGAAAAACCGGGCCGGATCCGGCCTCCGAAACGGCGTGCGGCGGAAAAACCGGGCCGGATCCGGCCTCCGAAACGGCGTGCCGCGGAAAAACCGGGCCGGATCCGGCCTCCGAAACGGCGTGCGGCGGAAAAACCGGGCCGGATCCGGCCTCCGAAACGGCGTGCGGCGGAAAAACCGGGCCGGATCCGGCCTCCGAAACGGCGTGCGGCGGAAAAACCGGGCCGGATCCGGCCTCCGAAACGGCCTGCCGCGGACAAACCGGGCCGGATCCGGCCTCCGAAACGGCGTGCGGCGGAAAAACCGGGCCGGATCCGGCCTCCGAAACGGCCTGCCGCGGAAAAACCGGGCCGGATCCGGCCTCCGAAACGGCGTGCGGCGGAAAAACCGGGCCGGATCCGGCCTCCGAAACGGCCTGCCGCGGACAAACCGGGCCGGATCCGGCCTCCGAAACGGCCTGCCGCGGACAAACCGGGCCGGATCCGGCCTCCGAAACGGCCTGCCGCGGACAAACCGGGCCGGATCCGGCCTCCGAAAAGGCGTGCCGCGGACAAACCGGGCCAGATCCGGCCTCCGAAACGGCGTGCCGCGGACAAACCGGGCCGGATCCGGCCTCCGAAAAGGCGTGCCGCGGAAAAACCGGGCCGGATCCGGCCTCCGAAACGGCGTGCCGCGGAAAAACCGGGCCGGATCCGGCCTCCGAAACGGCGTGCCGCGGAAAAACCGGGCCGGATCCGGCCTCCGAAACGGCGTGCCGCGGACAAACCGGGCCGGATCCGGCCTCCGAAAAGGCGTGCCGCGGACAAACCGGGCCAGATCCGGCCTCCGAAACGGCGTGCCGCGGACAAACCGGGCCGGATCCGGCCTCCGAAAAGGCGTGCCGCGGAAAAACCGGGCCGGATCCGGCCTCCGAAATGGCGTGCCGCGGAAAAACCGGGCCGGATCCGGCCTCCGAAACGGCGTGCGGCGGAAAAACCGGGCCGGATCCGGCCTCCGAAACGGCGTGCCGCGGAAAAACCGGGCCGGATCCGGCCTCCGAAACGGCGTGCCGCGGAAAAACCGGGCCGGATCCGGCCTCCGAAACGGCGTGCGGCGGAAAAACCGGGCCGGATCCGGCCTCCAAAACGGCGTGCGGCGGAAAAACCGGGCCGGATCCGGCCTCCGAAACGGCGTGCGGGGGAAAAAACGGGCCGGATCCGGACTCCGAAACGGCGTGCGGGGGAAAAACCGGGCCGGATCCGGACTCCGAAACGGCGTGCCGCGGAAAAACCGGGCCGGATCCGGCCTCCGAAACGGCCTGCCGCGGAAAAACCGGGCCGGATCCGGCCTCCGAAACGGCGTGCCGCGGACAAACCGGGCCGGATCCGGCCTCCGAAACGGCCTGCCGCGGAAAAACCGGGCCGGATCCGGCCTCCGAAACGGCGTGCGGCGGACAAACCGGGCCGGATCCGGCCTCCGAAACGGCGTGCCGCGGAAAAACCGGGCCGGATCCGGCCTCCGAAACGGCGTGCGGCGGAAAAACCGGGCCGGATCCGGCCTCCGAAACGGCCTGCCGCGGAAAAACCGGGACGGATCCGGCCTCCGAAACGGCCTGCCGCGGACAAACCGGGCCAGATCCGGCCTCCGAAACGGCGTGCCGCGGACAAACCGGGCCGGATCCGGCCTCCGAAAAGGCGTGCGGCGGAAAAACCGGGCCGGATCCGGCCTCCGAAACGGCGTGCGGCGGAAAAACCGGGCCGGATCCGGCCTCCGAAACGGCGTGCGGCGGAAAAACCGGGCCGGATCCGGCCTCCGAAACGGCCTGCCGCGGAAAAACCGGGCCGGATCCGGCCTCCGAAACGGCGTGCGGCGGAAAAACCGGGCCGGATCCGGCCTCCGAAACGGCGTGCGGGGGAAAAAACGGGCCGGATCCGGCCTCCGAAATGGCGTGCCGCGGAAAAACCGGGCCGGATCCGGCCTCCGAAACGGCGTGCGGCGGAAAAACCGGGCCGGATCCGGCCTCCGAAACGGCGTGCCGCGGACAAACCGGGCCGGATCCGGCCTCCGAAACGGCGTGCGGCGGAAAAACCGGGCCGGATCCAGCCTCCGAAACGGCGTGCGGCGGAAAAACCGGGCCGGATCTGGCCTCCGAAACGGCGTGCGGCGGAAAAACCGGGCCGGATCCGGCCTCCGAAACGGCCTGCCGCGGAAAAACCGGGCCGGATCCGGCCTCCGAAACGGCGTGCCGCGGAAAAACCGGGCCGGATCCGGCCTCCGAAACGGCGTTTCGCGGAAAAACCGGGCCGGATCCGGCCTCCGAAACGGCGTGCGGCGGAAAAACCGGGCCGGATCCGGCCTCCGAAACGGCGTGCGGCGGAAAAACCGGGCCAGATCCGGCCTCCGAAACGGCGTGCGGCGGAAAAACCGGGCCGGATCCGGCCTCCGAAACGGCGTGCGGCGGAAAAACCGGGCCGGATCCGGCCTCCGAAACGGCGTGCGGCGGAAAAACCGGGCCGGATCCGGCCTCCGAAATGGCGTGCGGCGGAAAAACCGGGCCGGATCCGGCCTCCGAAACGGCGTGCGGCGGAAAAACCGGGCCGGATCCGGCCTCCGAAATGGTGTGCGGCGGAAAAACCGGGCCGGATCCGGCCTCCGAAACGGCCTGCCGCGGACAAACCGGGCCGGATCCGGCCTCCGAAACGGCGTGCGGCGGAAAAACCGGGCCGGATCCGGCCTCCGAAACGGCGTGCCGCGGAAAAACCGGGCCGGATCCGGCCTCCGAAACGGCCTGCCGCGGACAAACCGGGACGGATCCGGCCTCCAAAACGGTGTGCGGCGGAAAAACCGGGCCGGATCCGGCCTCCGAAACGGCCTGCCGCGGACAAAACCGGGCCGGATCCGGCCTCCGAAACGGCGTGCGGCGGAAAAACCGGGCCGGATCCGGCCTCCGAAACGGCATGCCGCGGAAAAACCGGGCCGGATCCGGCCTCCGAAACGGCCTGCCGCGGACAAACCGGGCCGGATCCGGCCTCCGAAACGGCGTGCCGCGGACAAACCGGGCCGGATCCGGCCTCCGAAACGGCGTGCCGCGGACAAACCGGGCCGATCCGGCCTCCGAAACGGCGTGCGGCGGAAAAACCGGGCCGGATCCGGCCTCCGAAACGGCGTGCCGCAGAAAAACCGGGCCGGATCCGGCCTCCGAAACGGCGTGCGGCGGAAAAAACCGGGCCGGATCCGGCCTCCGAAACGGCGTGCGGCGGAAAAAACCGGGCCGGATCCGGCCTCCGAAACGGCGTGCCGCGGAAAAAACCGGGCCGGATCCGGCCTCCGAAACGGCGTGCGGCGGAAAGAAACCGGGCCGGATCCGGCCTCCGAAACGGCGTGCCGCGGAAAAACCGGGCCGGATCCGGCCTCCGAAACGGCGTGCCGCGGAAAAACCGGGCCGGATCCGGCCTCCGAAACGGCCTGCCGCGGAAAAAACCGGGCCGGATCCGGCCTCCGAAACGGCGTGCGGCGGAAAAACCAGGCCGGATCCGGCCTCCGAAACGGCGTGCGGCGGAAAAACCGGGCCGGATCCGCCTCCGAAACGGCCTGCCGCGGAAAAACCGGGCCGGATCCGGCCTCCGAAACGGCGTGCCGCGGAAAAAACCGGGCCGGATCCGGCCTCCGAAACGGCGTGCCGCGGAAAAACCGGGCCGGATCCGGCCTCCGAAACGGCGTGCGGCGGAAAAACCGGGCCGGATCCGGCCTCCGAAACGGCCTGCCGCGGACAAACCGGGCCGGATCCGGCCTCCGAAACGGCGTGCGGCGGAAAAACCGGGCCGGATCCGGCCTCCGAAACGGCCTGCCGCGGAAAAACCGGCCGGATCCGGCCTCCGAAACGGCGTGCGGCGGAAAAACCGGGCCGGATCCGGCCTCCGAAACGGCCTGCCGCGGACAAAACCGGGCCGGATCCGGCCTCCGAAACGGCCTGCCGCGGACAAACCGGGCCGGATCCGGCCTCCGAAACGGCCTGCCGCGGACAACCCGGGCCGGATCCGGCCTCCGAAAAGGCGTGCGGCGGAAAAAACCGGGCCGGATCCGGCCTCCGAAACGGCGTGCGGCGGAAAAAACCGGGCCGGATCCGGCCTCCGAAACGGCGTGCCGCGGAAAAACCGGGCCGGATCCGGCCTCCGAAACGGCGTGCGGCGGAAAAACCGGGCCGGATCCGGCCTCCGAAACGGCGTGTCGCGGAAAAACCGGGCCGGATCCGGCCTCCGAAACGGCGTGCGGCGGAAAAACCGGGCCGGATCCGGCCTCCGAAACGGCGTGCGGGGGAAAAAAACGGGCCGGATCCGGCCTCCGAAACGGCGTGCGGGGGAAAAAACGGGCCGGATCCGGACTCCGAAACGGCGTGCGGGGGAAAAACCGGGCCGGATCCGGACTCCGAAACGGCGTGCGGCGGAAAAACCGGGCCGGATCCGGCCTCCGAAATGGCGTGCGGCGGAAAAAACCGGGCCGGATCCGGCCTCCGAAACGGCGTGCGGCGGAAAAACCGGGCCGGATCCGGCCTCCGAAATGGTGTGCGGCGGAAAAAACCGGGCCGGATCCGGCCTCCGAAACGGCGTGCCGCGGAAAAAACCGGGCCGGATCCGGCCTCCGAAACGGCGTGCGGCGGAAAAACCGGGCCGGATCCGGCCTCCGAAACGGCGTGCCGCGGAAAAAACCGGGCCGGATCCGGCCTCCGAAACGGCCTGCCGCGGACAAACCGGGACGGATCCGGCCTCCAAAACGGTGTGCGGCGGAAAAACCGGGCCGGATCCGGCCTCCGAAACGGCCTGCCGCGGACAAACCGGGCCGGATCCGGCCTCCGAAACGGCGTGCGGCGGAAAAACCGGGCCGGATCCGGCCTCCGAAACGGCATGCCGCGGAAAAACCGGGCCGGATCCGGCCTCCGAAACGGCCTGCCGCGGACAAACCGGGCCGGATCCGGCCTCCGAAACGGCGTGCCGCGGACAAACCGGGCCGGATCCGGCCTCCGAAACGGCGTGCCGCGGACAAACCGGGCCGGATCCGGCCTCCGAAACGGCGTGCCGCGGAAAAACCGGGCCGGATCCGGCCTCCGAAACGGCGTGCCGCGGAAAAACCGGGCCGGATCCGGCCTCCGAAACGGCGTGCGGCGGAAAAACCGGGGCCGGATCCGGCCTCCAAAACGGCGTGCGGCGGAAAAACCGGGCCGGATCCGGCCTCCGAAACGGCCTGCCGCGGACAAACCGGGCCGGATCCGGCCTCCGAAACGGCGTGCGGCGGAAAAACCGGGCCGGATCCGGCCTCCCCGAAACGGCGTGCGGGGAAAAAACGGGCCGGATCCGGCCTCCGAAACGGCGTGCGGCGGAAAAACCGGGCCAGATCCGGCCTCCGAAACGGCGTGCGGCGGAAAAACCGGGCCGGATCCGGCCTCCGAAACGGCGTGCTGCAGAAAAACCGGGCCGGATCCGGCCTCCGAAACGGCGTGCGGCGGAAAAACCGGGCCGGATCCGGCCTCCGAAACGGCGTGCGGCGGAAAAACCGGGCCGGATCCGGCCTCCGAAACGGCGTGCCGCGGAAAAACCGGGCCGGATCCGGCCTCCGAAACGGCGTGCGGCGGAAAAACCGGGCCGGATCCGGCCTCCGAAACGGCGTGCCGCGGAAAAACCGGGCCGGATCCGGCCTCCGAAACGGCGTGCCGCGGAAAAACCGGGCCGGATCCGGCCTCCGAAACGGCCTGCCGCGGAAAAACCGGGCCGGATCCGGCCTCCGAAACGGCGTGCGGCGGAAAAACCGGGCCGGATCCGGCCTCCGAAACGGCGTGCGGCGGAAAAACCGGGCCGGATCCGGCCTCCGAAACGGCCTGCCGCGGAAAAACCGGGCCGGATCCGGCCTCCGAAACGGCGTGCGGCGGAAAAACCGGGCCGGATCCGGCCTCCGAAACGGCGTGCGGGGGAAAAACCGGGCCGGATCCGGCCTCCGAAACGGCGTGCGGCGGAAAAAACCGGGCCGGATCCGGCCTCCGAAACGGCGTGCGGCGGAAAAACCGGGCCGGATCCGGCCTCCGAAACGGCGTGCGGCGGAAAAACCGGGCCGGATCCGGCCTCCGAAACGGCCTGCCGCGGAAAAACCGGGCTGGATCCGGCCTCCGAAACGGCGTGCGGCGGAAAAACCGGGCCGGATCCGGCCTCCGAAACGGCGTGCCGCGGAAAAACCGGGCCGGATCCGGCCTCCGAAACGGCGTGCGGCGGAAAAACCGGGCCGGATCCGGCCTCCGAAACGGCGTGCGGCGGAAAAACCGGGCCGGATCCGGCCTCCGAAACGGCGTGCGGCGGAAAAACCGGGCCGGATCCGGCCTCCGAAACGGCCTGCCGCGGAAAAACCGGGCCGGATCCGGCCTCCGAAACGGCGTGCGGCGGAAAAACCGGGCCGGATCCGGCCTCCGAAACGGCCTGCCGCGGAAAAACCGGGCCGGATCCGGCCTCCGAAACGGCGTGCGGCGGAAAAACCGGGCCGGATCCGGCCTCCGAAACGGCGTGCCGCGGACAAACCGGGCCGGATCCGGCCTCCGAAACGGCCTGCCGCGGACAAACCGGCCCGGATCCGGCCTCCGAAACGGCGTGCCGCGGACAAACCGGGCCGGATCCGGCCTCCGAAACGGCGTGCGGCGGAAAAACCGGGCCGGATCCGGCCTCCGAAACGGCGTGCGGCGGAAAAACCGGGCCGGATCCGGCCTCCGAAACGGCGTGCCGCGGAAAAACCGGGCCGGATCCGGCCTCCGAAACGGCGTGCGGCGGAAAAACCGGGCCGGATCCGGCCTCCGAAACGGCGTGTCGCGGAAAAACCGGGCCGGATCCGGCCTCCGAAACGGCGTGCGGCGGAAAAACCGGGCCGGATCCGGCCTCCGAAACGGCGTGCGGGGGAAAAAACGGGCCGGATCCGGCCTCCGAAACGGCGTGCGGGGGAAAAAACGGGCCGGATCCGGACTCCGAAACGGCGTGCGGGGGAAAAACCGGGCCGGATCCGGACTCCGAAACGGCGTGCGGCGGAAAAACCGGGCCGGATCCGGCCTCCGAAACGGCGTGCCGCGGAAAAACCGGGCCGGATCCGGCCTCCGAAACGGCGTGCCGCGGAAAAACCGGGCCGGATCCGGCCTCCGAAACGGCCTGCCGCGGAAAAACCGGGCCGGATCCGGCCTCCGAAACGGCGTGCCGCGGAAAAACCGGGCCGGATCCGGCCTCCGAAACGGCGTGCGGCGGACAAACCGGGCCGGATCCGGCCTCCGAAACGGCGTGCCGCGGAAAAAACCGGGCCGGATCCGGCCTCCGAAACGGCGTGCGGCGGAAAAACCGGGCCGGATCCGGCCTCCGAAACGGCCTGCCGCGGAAAAACCGGGACGGATCCGGCCTCCGAAACGGCCTGCCGCGGACAAACCGGGCCAGATCCGGCCTCCGAAACGGCGTGCCGCGGACAAACCGGGCCGGATCCGGCCTCCGAAAAGGCGTGCGGCGGAAAAACCGGGCCGGATCCGGCCTCCGAAACGGCGTGCGGCGGAAAAACCGGGCCGGATCCGGCCTCCGAAACGGCGTGCGGCGGAAAAACCGGGCCGGATCCGGCCTCCGAAACGGCGTGCGGCGGAAAAACCGGGCCGGATCCGGCCTCCGAAACGGCGTGCGGCGGAAAAACCGGGCCGGATCCGGCCTCCGAAACGGCGTGCCGCGGACAAACCGGGCCGGATCCGGCCTCCGAAACGGCCTGCCGCAGAAAAACCGGGCCGGATCCGGCCTCCGAAAAGGCGTGCGGCGGAAAAACCGGGCTGGATCCGGCCTCCGAAACGGCGTGCCGCGGAAAAACCGGGCCGGATCCGGCCTCCGAAACGGCGTGCGGCGGAAAAACCGGGCCGGATCCGGCCTCCGAAACGGCCTGCCGCGGACAAACCGGGCCGGATCCGGCCTCCGAAACGGCGTGCGGCGGAAAAACCGGGCCGGATCCGGCCTCCGAAACGGCGTGCGGCGGAAAAACCGGGCCGGATCCGGCCTCCGAAACGGCGTGCGGCGGAAAAACCGGGCCGGATCCGGCCTCCGAAACGGCCTGCCGCGGACAAACCGGGCCGGATCCGGCCTCCGAAACGGCCTGCCGCGGACAAACCGGGCCGGATCCGGCCTCCGAAACGGCCTGCCGCGGACAAACCGGGCCGGATCCGGCCTCCGAAAAGGCGTGCGGCGGAAAAACCGGGCCGGATCCGGCCTCCGAAACGGCGTGCGGCGGAAAAACCGGGCCGGATCCGGCCTCCGAAACGGCGTGCCGCGGAAAAACCGGGCTGGATCCGGCCTCCGAAACGGCGTGCGGCGGAAAAACCGGGCCGGATCCGGCCTCCGAAACGGCGTGCCGCGGAAAAACCGGGCCGGATCCGGCCTCCGAAACGGCGTGCGGCGGAAAAACCGGCCGGATCCAGCCTCCGAACGGCGTGCGGCGGAAAAACCGGGCCGGATCCGGCCTCCGAAACGGCGTGCGGCGGAAAAACCGGGCCGGATCCGGCCTCCGAAACGGCCTGCCGCGGAAAACCGGGCCGGATCCGGCCTCCGAAACGGCGTGCCGCGGAAAAACCGGGCCGGATCCGGCCTCCGAAACGGCGTTTCGCGGAAAACCGGGCCGGATCCGGCCTCCGAAACGGCGTGCGGCGGAAAAACCGGGCCGGATCCGGCCTCCGAAACGGCGTGCGGCGGAAAAACCGGGCCAGATCCGGCCTCCGAACGGCGTGCGGCGGAAAAACCGGGCCGGATCCGGCCTCCGAAACGGCGTGCGGCGGAAAAACCGGGCCGGATCCGGCCTCCGAAACGGCGTGCGGCGGAAAAACCGGGCCGGATCCGGCCTCCGAAACGGCGTGCGGCGGAAAAACCGGGCCGGATCCGGCCTCCGAAACGGCGTGCGGCGGAAAAACCGGGCCGGATCCGGCCTCCGAAATGGTGTGCGGCGAAAACCGGGCCGGATCCGGCCTCCGAAACGGCCTGCCGCGGACAAACCGGGCCGGATCCGGCCTCCGAAACGGCGTGCGGCGGAAAAACCGGGCCGGATCCGGCCTCCGAAACGGCGTGCCGCGGAAAAACCGGGCCGGATCCGGCCTCCGAAACGGCCTGCCGCGGACAAACCGGGACGGATCCGGCCTCCAAAACGGTGTGCGGCGGAAAAACCGGGCCGGATCCGGCCTCCGAAACGGCCTGCCGCGGACAAACCGGGCCGGATCCGGCCTCCGAAACGGCGTGCGGCGAAAAACCGGGCCGGATCCGGCCTCCGAAACGGCATGCCGCGGAAAAACCGGGCCGGATCCGGCCTCCGAAACGGCCTGCCGCGGACAAACCGGGCCGGATCCGGCCTCCGAACGGCGTGCCGCGGACAAACCGGGCCGGATCCGGCCTCCGAAACGGCGTGCCGCGGACAAACCGGGCCGGATACGGCCTCCGAAAAGGCGTGCGCGGACAAACCGGGCCGGATCCGGCCTCCGAAACGGCGTGCCGCGGACAAACCGGGCCGGATCCGGCCTCCGAAACGGCGTGCCGCGGAAAAAACCGGGCCGGATCCGGCCTCCGAAACGGCCTGCCGCGGACAAACCGGGCCGGATCGGCCTCCGAAACGGCGTGCGGCGGAAAAACCGGGCCGGATCCGGCCTCCGAAACGGCATGCCGCGGAAAAACCGGGCCGGATCCGGCCTCCGAACGGCCTGCCGCGGACAAACCGGGCCGGATCCGGCCTCCGAAACGGCGTGCCGCGGACAAACCGGGCCGGATCCGGCCTCCGAAACGGCGTGCCGCGGACAAACCGGCCGGATCCGGCCTCCGAAAAGGCGTGCCGCGGACAAACCGGGCCGGATCCGCCTCCGAAACGGCGTGCCGCGGACAAACCGGGCCGGATCCGGCCTCCGAAAAGGCGTGCCGCGGAAAAACCGGGCCGGATCCGGCCTCCGAAATGGCGTGCCGCGGAAAAACCGGGCCGGATCCGGCCTCCGAAACGGCGTGCGGCGGACAAACCGGGCCGGATCCGGCCTCCGAAACGGCGTGCGCGGAAAAACCGGGCCGGATCCGGCCTCCGAAACGGCGTGCCGCGGAAAAACCGGGCCGGATCCGGCCTCCGAAACGGCGTGCGGCGGAAAAACCGGGCCGGATCCGGCCTCCGAAACGGCGTGCCGCGGACAAACCGGGCCGGATCCGGCCTCCGAAACGGCCTGCCGCAGACAAACCGGGCCGGATCCGGCCTCCGAAACGGCGTGCGGGGGAAAAACCGGGCCGGATCCGGCCTCCGAAACGGCGTGCGGCGGAAAAACCGGGCCGGATCCGGCCTCTGAAACGGCCTGCCGCGGAAAAACCGGGCCGGATCCGGCCTCCGAAACGGCGTGCGGCGGAAAAACCGGGCCGGATCCGGCCTCCGAAACTGCCTGCCGCGGAAAAACCGGGCCGGATCCGGCCTCCGAAACGGCGTGCGGCGGAAAAACCGGGCCGGATCCGGCCTCCGAAACGGCGTGCGGCGGAAAAACCGGGCCGGATCCGGCCTCCGAAACGGCGTGCCGCGGAAAAACCGGGCCGGATCGGCCTCCGAAACGGCGTGCCGCGGAAAAACCGGGCCGGATCCGGCCTCCGAAATGGCGTGCGCGGAAAAACCGGGTTGGATCCGGCCTCCGAAACGGCGTGCCGCGGAAAAACCGGGCCGGATCCGGCCTCCGAAACGGCGTGCGGCAGAAAAACCGGGCCGGATCCGGCCTCCGAAACGGCGTGCCGCGGAAAAACCGGGCCGGATCCGGCCTCCGAAACGGCGTGCGGCGGAAAAACCGGGCCGGATCCGGCCTCCGAAACGGCGTGCCGCGGAAAACCGGGCCGGATCCGGCCTCCGAAACGGCGTGCCGCGGAAAAACCGGGCCGGATCCGGCCTCCGAAACGGCGTGCGGCGGAAAAACCGGGCCGGATCCGGCCTCCGAAACGGCCTGCCGCGGACAAACCGGGCCGGATCCGGCCTCCGAAACGGCGTGCCGCGGAAAAACCGGGCCGGATCCGGCCTCCGAAACGGCGTTTCGCGGAAAAACCGGGCCGGATCCGGCCTCCGAAACGGCGTGCGGCAGAAAAACCGGGCCGGATCCGGCCTCCAAAACGGCGTGCCGCGGAAAAACCGGGCCGGATCCGGCCTCCGAAACGGCGTGCGGCGGAAAAACCGGGCCGGATCCGGCCTCCGAAACGGCGTGCGGCGGAAAAACCGGGCCGGATCCGGCCTCCGAAACGGCGTGCGGCGGAAAAACCGGGCCGGATCCGGCCTCCGAAACGGCGTGCGGCGGAAAAACCGGGCCGGATCCGGCCTCCGAAACGGCGTGCGCGGAAAAACCGGGCCGGATCCGGCCTCCGAAACGGCGTGCGGCGGAAAAACCGGGCCGGATCCGGCCTCGAAACGGCGTGCCGCGGAAAAACCGGGCCGGATCCGGCCTCCGAAACGGCGTGCGGCGGAAAAACCGGGCCGATCGGCCTCCGAAACGGCGTGCGGCGGAAAAACCGGGCCGGATCCGGCCTCCGAAACGGCCTGCCGCGGGACAAACCGGGCCGGATCCGGCCTCCGAAACGGCGTGCCGCGGAAAAACCGGCCGGATCCGGCCTCCGAAACGGCGTTTCGCGGAAAAACCGGGCCGGATCCGGCCTCCGAAACGGCGTGCGGCAGAAAAACCGGGCCGGATCCGGCCTCCAAAACGGCGTGCCGCGGAAAAACCGGGCCGGATCCGGCCTCCGAACGGCGTGCGGCGGAAAAACCGGGCCGGATCCGGCCTCCGAAACGGCGTGCGGCGGAAAAACCGGGCCGGATCCGGCCTCCGAAACGGCCTGCCGCGGAAAAACCGGGCCGGATCCGGCCTCCGAAACGGCGTGCGGCGGGAAAAACCGGGCCGGATCCGGCCTCCGAAACGGCGTTTCGCGGAAAAACCGGGCCGGATCCGGCCTCCGAAACGGCGTGCGGCGGAAAAACCGGGCCGGATCCGGCCTCCGAAACGGCGTTGCGGCGGAAAAACCGGGCCAGATCCGGCCTCCGAAACGGCGTGCGGCGGAAAAACCGGCCGGATCGGCCTCCGAACGGCGTGCGGCGGAAAAACCGGGCCGGATCCGGCCTCCGAAACGGCGTGCGGCGGAAAAACCGGGCCGGATCCGGCCTCCGAAACGGCGTGCGGCGGAAAAACCGGGCCGGATCCGGCCTCCGAAACGGCGTGCGGCGGAAAAACGGGCCGGATCCGGCCTCCGAAATGGTGTGCGGCGGAAAAACCGGGCCGGATCCGGCCTCCGAAACGGCCTGCCGCGGACAAAACCGGGCCGGATCCGGCCTCCGAAACGGCGTGCGGCGGAAAAACCGGGCCGGATCCGGCCTCCGAAACGGCGTGCCGCGGAAAAACCGGGCCGGATCCGGCCTCCGAAACGGCCTGCCGCGGACAAACCGGGACGGATCCGGCCTCCAAAACGGTGTGCGGCGGAAAAACCGGGCCGGATCCGGCCTCCGAAACGGCCTGCCGCGGACAAACCGGGCCGGATCCGGCCTCCGAAACGGCGTGCGGCGGAAAAACCGGGCCGGATCCGGCCTCCGAAACGGCATGCCGCGGAAAAACCGGGCCGGATCCGGCCTCCGAAACGGCCTGCCGCGGACAAACCGGGCCGGATCCGGCCTCCGAAACGGCGTGCCGCGGACAAACCGGGCCGGATCCGGCCTCCGAAACGGCGTGCCGCGGACAAACCGGGCCGGATCCGGCCTCCGAAAAGGCGTGCCGCGGACAAACGGGCCGGATCCGGCCTCCGAAACGGCGTGCCGCGGACAAAACCGGGCCGGATCCGGCCTCCGAAAAGGCGTGCCGCGGAAAAACCGGGCCGGATCCGGCCTCCGAAACGGCCTGCCGCGGACAAACCGGGCCGGATCCGGCCTCCGAAACGGCGTGCGGCGGAAAAACCGGGCCGGATCCGGCCTCCGAAACGGCATGCCGCGGAAAAACCGGGCCGGATCCGGCCTCCGAAACGGCCTGCCGCGGACAAACCGGGCCGGATCCGGCCTCCGAAACGGCGTGCCGCGGACAAACCGGGCCGGATCCGGCCTCCGAAACGGCGTGCCGCGGACAAACCGGGCCGGATCCGGCCTCCGAAAAGGCGTGCCGCGGACAAACCGGGCCGGATCCGGCCTCCGAAACGGCGTGCCGCGGACAAACCGGGCCGGATCCGGCCTCCGAAAAGGCGTGCCGCGGAAAAACCGGGCCGGATCCGCCTCCGAAATGGCGTGCCGCGGAAAAACCGGGCCGGATCCGGCCTCCGAAACGGCGTGCGGCGGAAAAACCGGGCCGGATCCGGCCTCCGAAACGGCGTGCCGCGGAAAAACCGGGCCGGATCCGGCCTCCGAAACGGCGTGCCGCGGAAAACCGGGCCGGATCGGCCTCCGAAACGGCGTGCCGCGGAAAAACCGGGCCGGATCCGGCCTCCGAAACGGCGTGCCGCGGACAAACCGGGCCGGATCCGGCCTCCGAAACGGCCTGCCGCAGACAAACCGGGCCGGATCCGGCCTCCGAAACGGCGTGCGGGGGAAAAACCGGGCCGGATCCGGCCTCCGAAACGGCGTGCGCGGAAAAACCGGGCCGGATCCGGCCTCTGAAACGGCCTGCCGCGGAAAAACCGGGCCGGATCCGGCCTCCGAAACGGCGTGCGGCGGAAAAACCGGGCCGGATCCGGCCTCCGAAACTGCCTGCCGCGGAAAAACCGGGCCGGATCCGGCCTCCGAAACGGCGTGCGGCGGACAAACCGGGCCGGATCCGGCCTCCGAAACGGCGTTGCCGCGGAAAAACCGGGCCGGATCCGGCCTCCGAAACGGCGTGCGGCGGAAAAACCGGGCCGGATCCGGCCTCCGAAACGGCGTGCCGCGGACAAACCGGGCCGGATCCGGCCTCCGAAACGGCGTGCCGCGGAAAAACCGGGCCGGATCCGGCCTCCGAAACGGCGTTTCGCGGAAAAACCGGGCCGGATCCGGCCTCCGAAACGGCGTGCGGCAGAAAAACCGGGCCGGATCCGGCCTCCAAAACGGCGTGCCGCGGAAAAACCGGGCCGGATCCGGCCTCCGAAACGGCGTGCGGCGGAAAAACCGGGCCGGATCCGGCCTCCGAAACGGCGTGCGGCGGAAAAACCGGGCCGGATCCGGCCTCCGAAACGGCGTGCGGCGGAAAAACCGGGCCGGATCCGGCCTCCGAAACGGCGTGCGGCGGAAAAACCGGGCCGGATCCGGCCTCCGAAACGGCCTGCCGCGGAAAAACCGGGGCCGGATCCGGCCTCCGAAACGGCGTGCGGCGGAAAAACCGGGCCGGATCCGGCCTCCGAAACGGCGTGCGGCGGAAAAACCGGGCCGGATCCGGCCTCCGAAACGGCGTGCCGCGGACAAACCGGGCCGGATCCGGCCTCCGAAACGGCGTGCCGCGGACAAACCGGGCCGGATCCGGCCTCCGAAACGGCGTTCGCGGAAAAACCGGGCCGGATCCGGCCTCCGAAACGGCGTGCGCAGAAAAACCGGGCCGGATCCGGCCTCCAAAACGGCGTGCCGCGGAAAAACCGGGCCGGATCCGGCCTCCGAAACGGCGTGCGGCGGAAAAACCGGCCGGATCCGGCCTCCGAAACGGCGTGCGGCGGAAAAACCGGGCCGGATCCGGCCTCCGAAACGGCGTGCGGCGGAAAAACCGGGCCGGATCCGGCCTCCGAAACGGCGTGCGGCGGAAAAACCGGGCCGGATCCGGCCTCCGAAACGGCGTGCGGCGGAAAAACCGGGCCGGATCCGGCCTCCGAAACGGCCTGCCGCGAAAAACCGGGCCGGATCCGGCCTCCGAAACGGCGTGCCGCGGAAAACCGGGCCGGATCCGGCCTCCGAAACGGCGTTTCGCGGAAAAACCGGGCCGGATCCGGCCTCCGAAACGGCGTGCGGCGGAAAAACCGGGCCGGATCCGGCCCTCCGAAACGGCGTGCGGCGGAAAAACCGGGCCGGATCCGGCCTCCGAAACGGCGTGCCGCGGAAAAACCGGGCCGGATCCGGCCTCCGAAACGGCGTGCGGCGGAAAAACCGGGCCGGATCCGGCCTCCCGAAACGGCGTGCGGCGGAAAAAACCGGGCCGGATCCGGCCTCCGAAACGGCCTGCCGCGGACAAACCGGGCCGGATCCGGCCTCCGAAACGGCGTGCCGCGGAAAAACCGGGCCGGATCCGGCCTCCGAAACGGCGTTTCGCGGAAAAACCGGGCCGGATCGGCCTCCGAAACGGCGTGCGGCAGAAAAACCGGGGCCGGATCCGGCCTCCAAAACGGCGTGCCGCGGAAAAACCGGGCCGGATCCGGGCCCTCCGAAACGGCGTGCGGCGAAACCGGGCCGGATCCGGCCTCCGAAACGGCGTGCGGCGGAAAAACCGGGCCGGATCCGGCCTCCGAAACGGCCTGACCCGCGGAAAAACCGGGCCGGAT